>NC_043756.1:14949721-15239721 GCF_902148845.1 Salarias fasciatus
GGGTTACCTCAGGTGATCTACAAAACCGTCCTGATTGTCTCTTTGACCCTGTAGCGTTTGGAACAAAACTTGGAAGCTTAATCAGAATCAGATCATCGATGGAGCTAAATTACAACGTAGAAAATCTGCCAGAGACTGGAGAAAGATGTCATCCTTGATCTCTGTGGAGCTCACCATCTAAGATTTAATAATGAGTCCCAATTTTAGCCAGAGTAGCTGGAGAGAGCTCCACATCTGAGTTTGTAGTCCCGCTTGAGGCAATAGCTTGTTGAAACATTTATGTTTAAAAAAGCAGTTTGTTTAACAAAACATCTGGTATATTATGCATATTTATACCATCCTAAGTGTTTTCAATAGAGCTTAAACCCTGACAAATCAAAATCATACTGATAACACCATCACAGCCTCTACCTGATTTTACTTTAAGGGGAATTTTGAAAAAAAAAAAAAAAATCAGAGTTGAGTGTGTTGTGTGCTGAAGCTGCCCATATTTGTTTTTCCTTCATCCTCATATTATTGCTGCTGCTGCTGACTTTTTGAGCTCCACTGTGTCTGGACATATTAGTCACAGGACTTTGACATTGGGTGCATTTTATTCTTTTCATTTAACGGCGCCACAGTTGCCCCGCAGCACCACACTCGCATTGTTCACCCCAGGGACAAGCTGATTAAGATGAAGCCTTGCCGGCATGGTGACCAGAGCAACAATAACAGGCATCCTGACACAAATCAGGAGGACACAAACAGGGCTCATAGTTTTGGAAGAGAGCTCTGCTCAGACAGCAGAGATTGGTTAGAGAGAAGGGAAGATATGGGTTGCATCTTTCTTCCATCATCACGGGCGGCGTGAGATAACTGGACGAGGTGACTGAGAAGCTGGCAGCTGAATGAGAAATGAAGGGACGGTTGTGTGTTTACAAAGACATGGCTGCAGGAGATACACTCGCTGCCACGGCTGACATGGACAGTCTTTGGATGGATCGACAGGAATGAGTCTGGGAGTGGTGTGGAAATAAGGGAGTGATTCTGCCACTCACACCCTGAGCTGGCTGTGTTACAAACCCAGCAGGCAGTTTTCTCATGTTATCACGGCTGTTGTTTATCCAAACCCTCTTTTCCACAATAACTATATGAAAACACTGAATTTATCTTTACCAATTGTTCGAAAACAGCTCCTTCAGAGTAGGAATTTAGTTTATTTAAAGCATCTTATTTCAGACACCAACTCAGCCCATTTTTATTATTTTTTTTTTATTTCTACTAGTCGCTATAAACTGAGGTCATTTACGAGCTGCCATAACAGCCCATTATGAGCTGCATAGTGGGTAAAATATCAGCGGTGTGCAAATATTTCAAAGTAAAAGCAAGAACAGGCAAACAACCATGTACAGTATCTGCATTACCGCCGGGATTTTAAGAGGTGGTGCAACTCATGCAGAAGACCTCTGCATTAAAAAGAAAAGGGAAAACATGTGGGCCGTAGCTGGTTGACTCTGTCACTTTTAAAGCTGTTTGAACACTATTAGTGTGACTACAGACATCAGCAGCTCCGACGTTTGCCTCATCTCACTGCTGAGCCTCGCTGCTCTCTGGATTGATGCCGACACTTTTCAGTTACATCAGGCAGCGTTGCGTACATCCCAACTTTATGGACCCAGACAGCAGAGCATATGAAAGGAGACTAACATTTGGGTAATAAATTTAGGATCTGGAAAGTATCTAGATCAGCTGATACACCTGAAATCACCTGCTCGGGACATCTCTATTTGTATTTCTGAATTGTGATTGGAAATAGGTGTTAGTACCACTTGCTGTGCACTTTGAAGCTGTAGCCATCTGTGGAAAGGACCACAGTAAAGTTGTGCCACACCAGCGGCACTGGAAGTAAATTATATTTCAGAGTAGTTGTATAATACATTTTCAATCATGTAGACCCACGCAGAAAGGCCCTCACTTAAAATTACAATATCAAGATACAAAGCATGTCACATTTAATGTGAATTTAAGTCACTTTAAGCTGAATATAAGTATTGATTTATGTAAAATGATCCCTGACAATTTCACACGTCATTTGAACATTTCAGTAGTCATTGTTTTTTTTTTTTTTTTTGTCTTTTTCATATTTAGATCAGCTTCAATAGAATGAAAACATGAAACTTAGCACACATACCTTTGGGTGTAATGACATTATTTATAGGAAACACCTTGAAGAAATACATTTAGGTGAGTGGAGACTGTTGTGTGAATTCAAGAAGAGAAGAATGATGGATGACAGTAGTTGAATGCTGAATTTGTCAGTGATGCTCAGCGTTATAATCCCCCTCTGATGGTATCTGGGCAGGAACAGGAAGCAACACCGTGCCTCACCTGCAAAGATAACATGTTCCAAGGAGCATAAACAATGCTGCACAGTAACTGTCAAAGTTGTAGCATTCAGGAGTTCACTGTTTAGGAGCTGTAAGTGTGTACCGCAAGCGCTCACTGCAGGAAGTGATGCTGTAAAATACAACGTGGACCGTCATCCTGACACATCTTTGTACTGACGAAACACACACACACACACACACACGCACACACACACGTCCACATGCATTGAAACCTCTTGACAGCCTGGTTGTTGTAAATGCAATTTCCACAATAATTTGAGTTTCCTCCTTAAAGCAGGCATAAAACTTCCTCCGGGCACTCGTGCCAAAAGTGAGAATGAGTGATAGCGAGGATCTGTGAGCGCTTTAGTGCAGACTGACTCAAAGTAAGTGCTTGTTTGTTTGAGTTATGGGGCTTAGCATCCTGCAACTCGAACTCCCTTCTCCCCTCCGCCGTCGTTACCAAATCCAACTCGAAGCTTCCCCCCCCTGCAGAGCGTGTGCTGGGAGAGGGAGGGGGAGTTTGTATGTTGGCGGAGAAGGCGAGTTAGAGGGAGAAAAAGGGAAGTGAGGGAGGTGGCGGCGGGGGAGATAAGAGAGCATTATCAGCCCTGCTCATTCTCTCCTCCTCCAGCGGGGGGGTGTGGCGCTTTTCTCTGCTTCCTGCTCTGTGGGTCGTCTTCACAGTCTGAGGGAAACTGATAGATGTCACGCAAACACTCGCACTTGCCGGCTGTGGCTGTCACTTTGCTTTGGCGTCCGCGCACCCTCACGCCATTACGGAAACTGTGCCGTGCAAACACTGAACTCTCGCCACGCGGCTGCATTCGAACACCTCTTTATCGCACCGGAAAGCACAATTTTCAAAGGTGAAGTAAAACAATAGGCAGTGGGGAAATAAGAAAAAGTCGATTGGAAATAAAGGGTCAGAACAGACAGACACAAAAAAAAAAATAACACAGGCAGAGAAAGAAAAGAGAAAATTAGATAAGGATGGTTTAGATTAATGGAAAGAATGAAAGGATACAAGGATGTAAGAAGGAAGCAAATCAGTGGAAGCCACCAGTCCTGACCTTTAATTTCTCTCTTAGCGGGGTCAAAGTTATCAGTCTTCCTCAGAGAAAGAGCTTTTTTGCTAATTGAGCGTGGTGCCCTTATCGGTCGCATGTTCTTTAAGAGCAACAGACCGATGATGGTCTTCGCCGGCAGCCGGCTTCTTACATGATAAAAGCAGAAGTGAGCCATAATGAAAAACAGACTGAACTGCGGCCGTCAGGGTAACATTTACCAGAAATTTGTGTTGGACGCAAAATAGTCGTAGGGAAATGTCACCAATTCAGTGTGAAACACAAAGCTTTTGTTTAGGTTTTTATTCATTATTGAAGTTCAATTAGCTGTTTGAATAGTTCAAGTTATAACAGTAACATACTGTATACCTGGAGCCAAATGGGGCATTTTCTGAAAAAGAGTTTAAACAATTATGACTTTGGGATGCTTGTATGCTTCTCCTCAAAATACCTCAAAGAATAGCACAGAATATGAAACCAGGTTTGTTGCTTTAAATGACTTTAAAGCAGTCACGTCAGAAAATGTTAAAATGAAGAAAAAATGTGACGGTGTTCCCCAAATCCACCCTACTTGGAAACAGATTTTGAAAACTTGTTCTTGAAGTGACCCTCTGAGCTTGTGTACGTTTGTGGGTTCATCTTATTAAAGCAGGCCGCATATCAGCACCGTAGTTACCCCAAATCAAAGCTTCTGTCATTTAAGGTAAAGAAGGTCATTTTCACCCCTTGGCGATGTTGCTTATTTATGTTTGCTGTTATCCTTGTTTGCTGGTTTAAATACAAATTTACCGAGAAAAAAATAAGAAAATTGATTTTTTTCAATCAAGTTTGAAAGTGATAAAGGTATTGATGGACCTTGCATTTTATATATATATAAAAAATCTCTTAGTTACTGTACAATTGTGGCAAATGAAAATAAACTCGACAAAATGCACGTCCAATGATTCTTGTTTTACAGTGTTTTGAGGCCAACGCTGCACTTTCGTAGCTCATTCGGCCTTCAGCGCTTCACTATAATATAAGTCAACTGTTGTGGCTCTTCAGGTTTGATGGGTCTCTGCCCTCAACAACAACTTTCAGTTCCATTCATCGATTTTCATTTGGACTGAGATCAGGACTCTGAGGTCACCTCACAGTGATCTAATGCTTTCTTTTCATTCACTCCTTTGCTTTTTTTTCTTTTTCTTTTCTTTTTTTTTTTTTTTTGGTGGGGAGGTGGGGGGCGTGGGCATTTTTCAGCTCACTGTTTCTAAACCCTGGTCCCAGAATAACCCGGCGCTCTGCTTTTATCAGGCGCCTTTCTGCACCATCTTCACCTGATTTATGAATGAGTGAATGAATGAATGCATTTATTGTCAACAAGGTACACAGTGAAAGTGAGTCAGCTTCCACTGAAAGGTTCATACAAGCCAGAACAGGCTTAAAATATATAATTTAGATGAATGGATAATCAACAGTCCCTGCAGAGGCCTGATAACGAGCCATTCATGTGAATCAAGTTTGTTGGAGCAGAGAGTCATCTGGAGCATGCAGGGCAGGGATGCAGGCTTTGCCCTGTCGGAGCAGAAATGGGCTGCGACTGAGCTCGGATGCTTGACATGTTTCACCTCGAAATCCCTCAATCAGTTCCTCATTTCATTGTGCTCTGCATCCCGTGCCAAATGGAAAGCTCCTGTACCTGTGCCAGTACCGGCATCGGTGTTGGTCCACTTTTCAAGAGGAGGCTATGGAGGACATACAGGTGAAATCAGCCTCTCTTGGCTTATAGGCAGTGACATTATACTGATTCATTTACGTAATACTGCTTAATGTTGATGTGAGCACTGCATTGTTAGCAATCTGGTTTGCAATCTTATCTAATAGGGTTCAAAATGGGTAGAGTTCACATTTTCTGTCTGTGCAAGTGAGAACTTCTTCCCACAGTCAGAAAACATCGCTAACCCATCACGCACCAGTTGAGAGACTTATTAGCTTGAGAAGTTTGGACAAAAGGTTTGAGGGATTTTGTCTCATGTGTTACAACTTCTGTTTTAAATGCTAAAATTTAACTCTAACATTAATTCTGGCCCTTGCTAATCAGCACTTTTTGTAATTTCAAGTAAATAAGCACATATTTGTTGTTTGCATAACACAGCATTAGTTAGTTTAGAAGCCACAGCAACACATTTCCGTTACATTTCAGGACCAATGTTTTATATAATATGCTTTGCATTGTTGTGTTATTGGGAAAAATGCTGTGATTTCTTCTTTTAGCAAAACACATATAGAGCAGCAGATTTTGCATTCTGAATACCCATTTAACTTTCCATGAGTTGCTCATATGCAACTCTTCATTTATATTGAAAATTACTCATAGATGTAATTTTTGAGCAGCTGGTTTTTTATTTATTTTTTTATGCATATTATTTATCTTGGGTCTTGGACACCAGTTTTTTTTTTCTTGGTGCCAAGTTTGTTCAAACTTCTGCATGATGTTTCAGATTGATATCTATTTCAGAATGTTTTTTTTTGTTTGTTATACATTGTTGCTAGCTTTTCTGCTTGAGCTGTGAAGGAACATTTTTAAGGGCTGAACAGAGCAGCGGAGATGCTGAGGCCACTTTAGTTTTCTTGTTATTTGAATTGTATATTCAACTTGCTTTGTGTTATTTATTCCAAAAAACCTTGATATTTTCAGTTTGTGCTGCTGTGACTTCAGTAAGTCAGTGAATTATAAATACTTTGTGTTGGAGTCAGTTTTTGTGTTTGTATAGACCGCAGTGCTGAGCAGAGTTCAGCGATCTGAATGAAAATTAATAAAAACTGTCAAATTGATCAACGGTGTATAATTTCCCGTACAGGTCTGAGATGAAGCTATAAGGATTTTAATAGGAGCATTACAGAATGTTCTTGAAAAGAGTAACTAAAAAGTCACACATTACTTTTTGGTTTAAGCAATCGAAGTGATTTTTTTGAACAAAGTAACTAGTAATTGTCGCTACTTACTTTTTTTCAGTAACTAGCACAATGCAGACAGACAAGGGGATTCAACATGTGGAGCACAACTAATATTCTAGAGAGTGAATATATTCAGGTTTTTCACAGTTTCACGGTTTTGAAATAAAAATAAGCAGGTGAGGAAATGAATATCACCCGAGTCACTGGAGTTATGCGCTCCCCGTTCCTGGAGCATATCAGTATTCTGCATAGACATTCTGTGATTACCTATAATGAAACAATCAGAGGTGTCGGTAATGAGCAAAGCATATACTTAAAATAAATGGACAGCTGAATTTCCAAATGTTTCCAGCTGCACTTGGAATGAGATATGATTTCCACTCTGCCAGCTCGTAAACGGAGAGCAGATAATGAGCGAGAAGTAGAGACACCGGGCATCTGGAGCAAGCATATGGATATCTCTCTTAATGGTGAGCAGACAGACCATAATTCTGCAGCCCTTCGACGGTGTCTTAGCAACAGCTGGGAGCCAGTAAACACCGATTGTTTTGAACTGCGAGTGTTACTCAATGAAGTAGGAGATGATGGAGTGCTGCAATGACTGATATCCAAAAGGGCCTCGAAAGTCTGAACCGTTACTCTGAACACAGGCGGAGACGTAGCAGTTAATTAATGACTTGATCCGGAGTCGGAATTAATGCCAAAACCATCTCGTTACAGGACAGGTATTTCCAGCGTATGATATTAATTAGTGGGGGAAAAAGTGCCCTTTTTAAGATGATCCACTTGGTAAGACACGTTATCTGCATTCAGGTGCGTCCACAAAATGTAATTGTTTCAGAAGTATTTTATTCAGACTTTTAATTTTACATGGCAAAGATATTCAGACAGAAAAGTTACCGAAGGTAAGTCTGTGAACAGAAATCTAATGGACAAAATGTCCTTTGAAAAGCCTCTAATTGTGGTTTGCACCCTGTTCAAACCTTTTCCGTTGATTAAAATTTATGAAGACGATGATCAGGAGAACATTTCATAAAGGCTGTCGAGGTTTACAGTGGCATTCAAAAGATTGGATTCTGCTGGACGACATTTCTGTTAAATTGAGCAAAAAAACTGAAGTGGAAAAGTTGATGATCACAGATATTTGTGAGATTTTTTTTTTCCTTACGTTTTATTCCAGAAACTCGTGTTAAGGGTTGAAATAATATTTTATAAATGTTTCTGGTGAAATGGAAATCTTTTAGTCCTTGTCTGAATTTATATTGATTCATTTTTCCTCCATAAAATCTGAACCTAACCTTCAGTTTAGTAGATGAAGTTGGAGGTTTGATGTTTAGATGTGGAGGAATATGAAGGCCATGGAAAAAAAACCTTCAGCTTGCTCCTCTAAAGCTTCTTTGTGGATTATGAAACATATCTATTTGAAGAAAGCAATTTGATTTCATCTAAGCTATTGTGTACAAGGTGAGTGAAATAGGCTACCATTTATGACATCGGCCTAATTTCCATAAATTACTCTTAAACAGGTTCAATATTCCAGGTGTTAAATTTTACTTGTGTGAAGTGTGTGTGGTGTGCATAGCTGTGCATTTGTAAAATATTCTGCATCACTCACGGCTCATGGACCATATGGTCTGCAGGCTGCCTCCTTTGTTTCACATCCCATTCAGGCCACACCAGAGATTTACTTGAGCCACTGCAGGACTGTGTCGACAGCCTGTTCTCAGAGTGGCCACTTCTGAGCAGCCCTGTTCAGTTTAGCTGTTTTACCATCGTAGCAGCACTGCTGTGCCGAAAACTCAACTATGTTGAGCTAAATATAAGTCCACTGGTATTTTTTTTCTCCAATAATGGTGAATTGTTATGTGTAATCTTAATTGCAGCATTTTGCAACATTGCACACCTGGATTTCACTTTTTCCCTTAAACAGCCCCACTTGGGTGATGTAGTATTGGCCACTCCATCTCTTCATCTTGCACCGTTAACTTTGGACATCATGTTTTTCTCCCATTGGTTTGAAATTTCAGGAAACCTGCAAGATTTTTGCAGAGAACTACGAGAAGATTAATATAAGACCATTTAGTGAAGTTACTTCCACCTTAAATGATTCAAGCCAGCAGAGGTTTTGAATCGGGGTTTCTAAACCTGTGTATATCACTTACAAACAACAAGAGGAAACAATCAAAAGCTGGAAAGCAGGTCTGCTGCTGATATTTAACCTGGATGGACACATCTGATTTTTCACTACTTTTGAGTGATTGATGTTTAATTCAATTACAGGACATATGTTTAAACATCTATCAGATTAGATGAGATGAGACAAACCTTTACTCCATGAACTGTGTGTGCGTGCGTGCCAGCAAAATGGGAGCAACTGAGAATTAAAATCAAAGAACACACATTAACAGAAGATTGATTATAGAGTGCTACAGTATGTACATGCATCTATCCACTTGGTTGAGCGATCTCCAAGTCTGAGTAAAGATAGCTTTTTTTTTTTTCTTTCTCCACTAATTGCTTTCGCTTTGCAGTCTTTTGTCGGGTTAGCCCATCACAGCGTGTCTTTAAAACAACACAACCATGTCTATTTCACCTGCAGTGGAACATCTGCTGAGTCATTACAGTGAAGGCGAATTCAATTAAAACCAACAACGCTGCTCTCGTGTGATATCAGCTGTCTCTTTTATTCTGGTTCTCTACAGGAAACTGCTGAGACGGCAGATGTGAAACATAAATAGAACATGAAAAATGTCTTTTTTCAGGAGAATTGGCAGGTTACTTTATTTAACAATGAAGCTCAGATGATATAGATGGAGTGTAGATTTAGGTGGGACAGTCTGCTTGCATGATGCAACTTGTCATGATGACATTACATTATTCAATGAAAGACTTTTTTTGGGATCTTCTCTTAAAAGGATACTTCAACATTTTGGCAAATTGGCCCATTTAGCGCAATTCCTTAGTCATTTCGAACAGCATGCTTACTTTTTTTGTGAGGGCGAGCTGTTGTTTATTCAGCGGTGAGTCGGGGAAGGTTTTCAGGACGGACACAATGGAAGTGAATGGTATTTTTGTTCCTCCTCGTCAAACTCATCAAATACATAATCCAACAACACCAAAACACTTTGGTGGACACGTTATAATCTGCACATTCACTACGCTGTGAAAAATGAATGCAAAATTACGAGATTGAGTTGTTTGTGTGAAGATTGCTAAGACAGAACTACTTACTTAACATGGCGTCTGGGCGTAGTGATTTCAAAAGAAGAAGTCGTTCCCAGTATTTGCTTCAGTGTCGTAACGCTACAATATTATTTGTTGGTGTTCCACAGCGTAGTGAATGTGCGGATTATAACGTGTCCACCAAAGTGTTTTGGGGTTGTTGGATTTTGCATTTGACGAGTTTGACGAGGGGGAACAAAAATACCATCCACTTCCATTGTGTCCATCCCGAAAACTTTCCCTGACTCACCTCTGAATAAACAACAGCTCGCCCTCACAAAAAAAGTAAGTATGCTGTTCGAAATGACAAAGGAATTGCACTAAATAGGCCAATTTGCCAAAATGTTGAAGTATCCCTTTAAAAATACACCGCTGTGTGCCTGATTGTCGCAGAATTTTAAATTTTAGCTCCGTTACGTGACAGTTTTTTGCTTCAAGAGAGGTCATTACCCACACCTCACAATTTGTGGCACAGCTTCACTGACATATGTTATTATCAAAGTAGAGAAGCTTAAGTGGCTGGTACGGTTTATGACATAGCAGTCATACTAGCAGGCAGCTTTATGACCTCTGTCATGTCTGCTGTGCTGCTATAACTCATGTCTATGGCAGCTTAACGGGCCGTGCTGATGTATGGACTTCCTATTTTGCTACAAGTCTTGATAACTTAAGTGATATTATTCCTGTGCTCGGAGTGAAGACCACTGTTTTATGCTATGAATGCACAGTACATTGTGTATTCATTGGAGAAGAACCTTTGACGGAGCTCATCCCGACACACCTCATTGTATCCAGTGGTATACTGTAGCTGAGAACACATTTAATCCTGTGATCCGTTCTTTCTGTGTGTTTGTGTGTGTATTTGTGTGTACATGAGGGCTTTTCACATTTGTTCCTGTCCGTCTTGCCTCAACTATTTTCCCTCTCTTTAAATTTAAGGGATTGAATTAGCATGTTCTCACCTTCAGAAGTAAGGGTATCGATATCCTAAGGCGTTTTCTGTGTGCTTACAGAGGGATGTGCTTCATTTTACAGAGAGAGTAAATTTTATAAATTCTTTTTAAGCATGTTATGCCTGGTAATAATTCTACTTGGACTTCAGAGGAGAATAAGTTTGGCCTTATTTTGATTTTGGATGAAAATTTATTTTAAATGGTTTAAATGATACAGTGATATTATAAAAAGAAAGTAAGGCATTTAAGTAGAAGCATGCAATAGCGATTTCCTCCTCTCAAATAATTAATTGAAACAAAACTCAAAAACAGCGATGGCTATACTACAACAAGAAAAAATGCGGATTTCTCAATAACCTTTCAGCATCAGTTGCAGCTTGATGTTGACGTCTTATTGCAGTTTGTAAGTCAACTTACTGTCTGTTGAGATATGGCAGCACTCTTCTTGAAGTGCAGCCCTCAGGTCATTGAGGTTCTGGGCTTCAGACTTACGAGCCTCTACGTGGCGACCCAGCTGATCAGAGGTTTTCTATGGGATTCAAGTCTGGAGTACTGAGTGGTCTATACAATGTTGGTGGTGTGGTCAGGTACTCTTACAGGACGTTGAGCACGTGGATTACATTGATGTAAATGGATGGTTTCCAATGGCCTGATGTGACACTTCGGTGCCTTTCACCTTCCTTAAAAGTGTCTGGAGTTGAGAGGCATTCATCAGGTGCCACAAAGCTCTGTTCACCATGAAGCAGTCGTCAGTGTGGGATGTGGCCAAAGGACGTCTACTTCTTTGTCTTTCTGTAACTCGTCCAGTCTCTCAGTCTGTGCTGATGATACTTTGACACTCTAAGCTCAGTGGACAATTCCATCTGAGAACATCCTCAGTTGTTCAGCGTCGTCTGGGTCTTGATGTCAAAATGAAAAAAACACGATGAAGAAGACTGTTTACATTTCCATTACAACTGAACCATATTGGTTGATTCATGGATCACAAACCTGTTGTGACTTGTGCTGCTAAGCTCCTTGTTTGACAACAAAGTTGTGGAAAAAGTACTGAAACACTCAACAGTTGGACATGTGCATTCAAAACTTTAGAGAAAGCGAATGTGGTTTTGGTTTCCTTAGTACAGTGTAACCACACGGTAAAATATGACTTACGTATTTATACTTATGTGATGGTCTGGTTGACGGCCCACAGCAGCCACATCTACAATGGAAATATGCATGGTTTGTAACACCACCTGAACAAAAGAAAATACCAATATTGGATCAACAGTACACTGGCAATTTGTCTGTCTCGTAGAGCAGACAGCTGCATTTAATCCAGTGATCACAAATGTTTTGTCAGTTAAAAGTAATGTAAGGGTTTCATCAAAAGGTTAAATATGAAAAGATAAATTCATTCAGTCTGTTAAAAATGGATTTGAAAAACACTGAGGTAGCATCTCTTTGACGACAACAAAAATATAGCAAGCGTGATTATTATTTTTTTTTTTCTTTTTCAAAGCATCTAAACCATCGCAGGCGTGTCTGTACAAAGTAATTTTGTCCAGCCATAAAATAAGTCTTCTGTCACAGTTTGGGAGTGAATCATTACTAATTTAGCAAAATCTTAATTTGTGTTTACACACAAGTCAACAGCGAGCCTCCTCCCTGTGCATACAAAGATAGTGTGAGCAACAAATGTCTGAGCTAACAATGAGAGTTTGTTTAAATACGTGAGCGTATAAAAGAAAATAATTAGTGTGGCCAAAAGGATTATGTTTTTGTCCCAACGGTGATTCTGAACAGGCAGATTTCTGGCTTAGGTGCGCGTCTTCCCTCCTCACAGTGGATGTTTCCCGTAGGTGTGCGTGGTACCGTTCCCAGAATATCTCATCTCGTGTATTATCTGCTATCATTAAATTCCTGAACTCCCCTCTTGTGGCTCACTCTTTCTGTCAGTGTTTTTTCATCTGCCTCATTCGCTCTCCTTTCTTTTTTCTCATTTTCTCAATTTCTCTCACTGTCTCCCTTTCCCTCTCCGTCTGTCTCCCCATGAAGCCACGATATGTCTGCTTTTCCATTTGTTTTTTTTCCCGAAATGCATCGACATGTAAGAGGAGACAGAATCATTAAAGGGCATGGTTTAAGTACAGAATCAGCAAATACCTTTTGTGACCAATGCCTCAAATGTCAAGAGCTTGGATAAACTGCAGGAAGAGAAAATGATAGATTCTGACTTATGATGTGATCTTTCATGGTAGAGGAGACATTCACCAGCATATGTGTCTTTATATATTTGCATTCAGATGGAAATATTTGCCCTTGCAGGTGTGTGTCTTAGGTGCCATGTGATGGATTTGTTCCCAAAATCTTCAAGAGCCACATGTGATGAACTGCCCTAAAAAAAATGAAAAAGAAAGAGAGAAAAAAGAAGTGAAGCGAAATATGTTGCTATGCAGTCATGCCATGTTTCATCACTGTTTTGTCAATCCCTCAGCTTTAATACTTGCGGTGACATTTTTTATTCTTCTAATCCTTTCCAGTATCCTTTGAAATAACATGTAAGATCTCTGGTGCCGAGCAGCCTTCTGTGCAGGGTTTACAAAATCCAGTTTCCACTCAAAGGTTTGATTCAGGTGCATTGGAAGACATTTGTGACATGCTGTGTTATGATTACTGATTCATGTCTGAAAGTTTCTCTGATTTTTAATGCAACAGTCCAATGGCCTCAACGAACATTGCACATGTGGCATCTAAAATCCCAAATCCACAAATATGCAAACGTGTACTGCCTTGTGAGGATTTCATCAACTTAAAGGCAAATCTTGATGTACGTTCAATGCGGGGTCTAAATCTCTACATCAGACTATTAACTCTGTACTAGAGGAGGATGAGCTTTAAAGTTGGTCCTGATTATGTAAATCTTGCATTCATGTACATTTGCTAATCTGAAAAGTCTTGAACTGCTGTATTTATTCATACAGCATCTGAGTACAGTGAAAATCAGATATCAGAGGAAAGCCTGTTAGTGTTATATCATTGTACAGAAGCTTTCATTTGTTTCATCTCCTTCAAAACTGTGAAAGAGAACATTATTGTAACCAAACTGACATATATTGAGTTGTTAAATACTTTTTTTAAATTGTGTTTTTTTTTAAACTCTCATCTGTAATTCTAATCAACTGCAGTCAATACTAAAATGCCACCATATGGTCAATGGGCGTACAGTACACACCTTCCAGCCAATCACATGGCACCATTTCAATGCATTCAAGCATGAAACAACATGTAAGCATGTTTTAATTCTGCCTGTGCTTCAGTGGATGTTGGTTTTGTCATGGTGTGAGGGACTTTTTTTGGCGCCTCAGTATTAATTGAGCACTACATCCTACGTGAGATTTGTTGCTCCAGATTTCTATGCCTTTATAACTACATGTTAAAAACTGAGGCCCTCCCTTCACCTACAGACATGCTAGAGAGGAAACACTATCAAATCAAATGGATCCCTTAGCAAGAGGATCAGGCCACCGTTACAGATCACTCAGACACAAATACAAACCCTCCCAACACAGGCAGAGAAAGAGCCCAGTGTCAGTGCTGGAAGGCAATGTCTGACCCTCCCAGCTCACAGAGGGCGATCAGGCCCCAAGTCAGTGTCACTGGCACCACAACCAGGGTTTTACATCAACTTATGTACAATATTTATATGAATTTATATGCATAAGTTATTTCTCATCCATACTACCAACTCATAACATAGAATATGTACTTTGCCGTCATACTGGACTAAACACAGGTATTGAGTTGTCTTAGTCTCATCTGTCACCTCTTTCTAATGCATTGCTTTGTTCAGAATTACTATGGCCACTAGAGGTCGCTTTACAGTGTTTCTTCTGGCTCCAGAATTCACAGTTGAACCGCACTGCTTCCATTCATTTTAAAACCTAGACGACTGTGGTTTTTGTTGTTAGTGATACCGCAGACATGGAGCACCTGCACTGCCTGGACACGCTGTGGTTGTATGATTGCGTGGCTTGAGGAAAAGTGGGCACAGCAAAACGCACACACTGACTCGATGGTGATAAGGATAAAGAGAGCAAACAAAAGAGCTTATCAGACCGGTGAAGCGTGGAAGAAAAGTAATGGGGAGGGAGTCACAGCGGTGTGTTTGGAGGGCGCGGGGTTTCTGTTGAAGGGACACACAAGGTAATCCAGCCTTCACAGAGGGATAATGGCAGGCGGTGCAGTTGCCCCGGTGGCCTCAGATGTCCTCAGAGAGGGGGAACTGTGTCAGCATGTGAGGGAGCACAGTGCTGGCTGCGCCTTTGCTCCAGCAGAGCTGACGGCTGCTGTCGCTGTCCAAGGTCCTGAATGCCTGGTGGTACAGACATCTGGTAAATGATGTGTTTCCTGCGTCCTGCTGGCAAACGCTCTCTCTGTTACACTGCTGATTAATTTAAATGAATTCCATCAGCAAATCAAAAGGCAATTTCTCATTTGGTGTCGCTCCACCTGCATTTTTAACAAGTTTGAGTATTTCGAACAGTATACTGTATTGTCCCATATTACTTTTTCATTGACATCATTCTAATTTGTTACTCAACTAACGTTATTTGGCAGAATCTATTAGACATATCATTAACTTCTGTTTGTACCTTAAAGTTTTGCCACAATTTTCCTTTTGGATTCACTTCACAACTCTGTCACTGGCTACTCCGGCCTCTTACTGTATGTAGGTCAGACGGCACTTAGTGAGTCACCTCATGACTGAGATTGCCAGAGGAGAAAGGTTAGCTGATCAACATCCTCATTTCTCATAACCCGTCGCATGGAAATATCTGAGCCGATGGCAGCAAGTTCTTCTCGAGCAGTGGCTACTCTAAATTTCTCTGGTTATAAGCCAGCTGAAGATTTGTAGTTAGACTATGGCAGCCCCCGAGATTAGCATGACTGTAGCCTTGTCTCATTTGGTAGAACTCAGATTCACTGACATTTACTTTGATCCAAGGAAAGATGCATAATATAAACATGCACATCTACATGGGAAACCTTAACGTGGGAGCAGCAGTGGGAGAAGGAAACATGGCTGAAGGTTTGGCTATGACCGCAGCGTAGTCGACATGATGAGCGGCTGCTTGCTCTGGAGCCACTGGACCACTGTAACTGAGGCGGCGGACGAGTGAGTCAACACTTTACAACAGAGAATTGACTTCAACTTTACATAGTGCCCTTTAAAAGGAAGCAGAAATATGGTGGATTCCAAATTAGAATGTGTTTCCCAAAAAAACATATGTCATCTTTAAAGTTGGCCATGAAACCAGCACTGCAAGATAAAACTGTGATGAGAAAAACAAAAGAAAAGAAAACGAAAAGTAAAATTTTAACTGATTAACAAAACTCAGAGACCTTGGAATAAATATATCCAGATTTAGCATTCAACATTAAAACAAAATATTGCTTCCCTGAATAACAGCATAAGGAAAAAAAATATTATCATTATTCTTATTATCGACTCTGGTCTTCTTGGGGCAGCAGGGCTCTGGGGTCGATCCCACCTAAGGATGGACAAACGCATACGGTCACCCTGACGTGGCCTCCGTGAACCTCACAAAGGGAATTTACACTCGGCAACTAGCCTCATGTGTCCAAGCACACCCAGGGGACATTCCTGTTATCAGGTGAGAGTGTTCACAGTTAAACCACTGTGTGTTCATCATCTCAGGTTTAATTCTTAGCTTTACATAAGATGCTCATGTTCGCTTCACGTTTCCATTCTACAAAGAGTTAATATAAAATATTCATATAAAAACATATGCTGGGGCGTGCCTTGCTGCTTTTTTTTTCTGGACACACATCAGTGTTTGTTTTTAAATGACTTTTTATGCGAGCCTAAGAATTTTTCATGAAAAAAAATTAACTGACTGAAAACACGAAGACTTTGGTAGTGTTTTTTTTTTTTTTGGGCGGGAAGGACCACTGCTAAGGGGCACTCTCAGCATGTTGCTGGCATTAGCATATAAATTTCCAAAAACTATTGAAATGTGTTTTTTTTTCTCTTTTTTTTATACATACATTTCTGCCTCAGTGAACATAAAGCACATGAGTCCTATAGGACACCGTACACTCAACTTATAAACACATCCTGGAATACTAAAGCAACAAATAATTTTACTGAAATAAAAATAATTAAAACGGTCTTGTTTCCATGCTCCACTGAAACCAATATGTATCTGTAATCAGGAGCAGAAGAAAGTCAAGTCAACCTAATTACAGGCCGTGTAATGAACCACCTGCTGTGAGACTGTGTCGCTGCGACGAGTGAGCCAGAAATGCCGTGTGCTCATATTGTACACACACAAACAAGTCCCACACACACACACACGCACACACACACACACACACACACACACCCTGTTCACAACAAATTACGCTCGTACTCGGTGAGAATTTTAAGACCTCCTCGCCAACGAAAACACCAGCTCGCGCGGTGACGTGCATGGAAAATGCGATGAGCACAAATTTCCCCCAAATAAACTCTGAGGTGACGGATAACTGAAGAGCAAACACTCGACCGTGCCCCTGCTGTGACCAGGATGAGCACAATGTTTCTCTTGTCCATGCAGATGAACACATCAGGCCTTGTTCATTTTGATGACACACACACACGCACACACACACAGAAATGTACGCCAACAGCTAAAAAGCAAAGGACACACAAATCACCTTGAAATAAACTGATGTAATTAATAATTAAAGAACAAATATCTACCCATGTCCACAGTGACCAGACACACACACACACACACACGCACTCACGCACGCGTGTTACGGCTCCCCATCTAACCTTTTATCTCCAGATGATGAATGGTGGGTGTGAAGAATTCTGCCTGAGACAACGCTGCCAATTTTCTCCTTTGATGGCTTTTAAATTCTTACAGAGATTTTTTCTGAACTTTCAATTCATCATCCTGGATATTGTCCACTCAACCAGCAGAGCTGAGCACAAAGGCCAGAGCCATTCCCAGACAGCCTGACACCCACAAACACACGGAGACTTTCAGGCCAGCGCTTCCAGGAGTGAAGACACTCGGGCTCGGCTGTCTAATTTTGCCCGCAAGACTTGAGATGGAAAGATTGATTCTGTTCACAGACTGTGGAATATTACTGGAGGTTACAGACAACAGCAGCTGCCAGTGAGCAGCTCACTTTCAGCTTCAATCAACTATTCCACTGCTGTTCCAACATCATCATTTGTTGTGTATCAAATAGACGAAAAAGTTTCATACTCGTTACTTTTTTCATTTACTGTAGCATTAATTTTACAGGCCTGTATCAATTCATAATGGCAGAATCAGAATTATTTACAAAAAAAGCTTACAAACTATATCAAATCACTCTAAGATATAATTGGATTCATTTTCTAATAAGACTGTAAAAACTATGCTCCCAATTATTACTTTCATTAACAATTCATCTACTGACAAACTTTCTGACAATTTGTTCTAGTTGAAAAACCTGAAAACATTAGCCGGTTTTCTGAAGACGCTTGCTCAAAAATTCCCCAACACTGTCT
The DNA here is from genome assembly GCF_902148845.1 of Salarias fasciatus. Classification (NCBI taxonomy): domain Eukaryota; kingdom Metazoa; phylum Chordata; class Actinopteri; order Blenniiformes; family Blenniidae; genus Salarias; species Salarias fasciatus. The sequence continues at coordinate 14,967,819 of NC_043756.1, forward strand.
GGACTTCAGAATTAATCTGCAGAAAACAGGAAAACCCTAAATTAGATTTTCTTTTTTGATGGGGGATATTGGTGTATTATGAAAGCACGAGAGACAGCACGCGTTTATTTTGCTTCCTTTTTTTCCAATTTCTTTGCTCTTTCTCATTTTTAATATCCGATACACATACAGCAACTCCATCAGTCACCACAGTCTAACATTAACTAAAATGAAGTTGTCTTTGTGCGGGTACCAACATTTCTTTAATGAGTCACTTTCTCAGAAAAACAAATGTATTCTTAGAGATTTCAGCTCACATGGAAGATTCTTGTTTTCTGGTTTATGTTTTTAAAGTCACCTTCATGTACAGAAAGAAAACACGACGCTGAACCTGAACACATGTTACAGGTCTGAGCCAGATCGGAGACGAAGCTGAAGAAAATATCAGTAGGATGTAACGTGATCACACAATGACGCACACTGCAGGGACATGACATTTACACAAAAACCTGCTGCCAATGTACCAGAGAGCAGACGCCGCACAGAACAGGGACTTGCTGTTCTCCATTTACTTGCCTTGTGTTTATGTCCTTGCCTTCAGCCACAAACGGCTTCACCAGCTGAGTTTCACAGAGATTCCTATGGAGGTGTGTGTGTGTGTGTGTGTGTGTGTGTGTGTGTGTGTGTGTGTGTGTGCATGCACACAGAGGCCAACAGACAGTCCAAGAAACAAAGAGCTGTTTTCAAGGCCTTCAAACCCCTCTTAATCACTCTTGTCAAACTATCAAAGCTTTCAATGCTTTTGGGCAAAGTGTGACCAGCCGGTGTTGCAGCCTCAGAACGAAAACATCATTTCAACAATTCACTCTTCATTGAATGAGTGATGCTTTCTCCATACCACTTACAGAATATGAAGAAAGTGTTCATTAACTTTGTGAAATTCTAAAAAGATAATTCGGACAAAATGTCTGAACACTTTCAATCAGCTATTGTGTGAGAAGAACTAAACCAGTCAATAAAATGAAGCAGTTTGTTCTACCAGTAAAGAAAACAAAGAGTGCAAGAAAACTGGAGGCAGAACAAAAGCGGGAAGTCTAGACGAACTCCAGAGCTGAATGGAGAGCAGAGAAAGTGAAGTACAGCTTTCAGTCAGTCAGCACAAGCTGAGATAAAAAGTGTTTGATTTTCCCAGACTCTGTCGCATTACTGTAGCTCAGACTATTAGCTGCTCTACTGATTAATGCTCTAACCTGTGGCTACAAGCCAGCAGAACTGCAGCAGTGGCGCCGTGTAATTGAATCAATATTCAGATTGTTTACAGAGTGCGAGGTGGATGGGTCTGCCGTACTTAGTCTGGCTTGTGTAAGACTGCAAAGTGAAAATGTACAAGAGATGTAGCCACACTTTAAACCATTAACTGAGTACTTTATTAATCCCAAACAATTCCAGCACTTGAGATTTTTGTTGCTCTGAAAAAAACAGCTGCAGTTCCCGCTGGCTTGGCATCAGTCCAATAAGATGCTGAAAACTTCTATTACAGCTTCGGGGTCATGCTGACATGATTGCATCAGATAATTTCTGCAGATTTGTCAGCTGCATAAACTAGAGACACTGTGATGTATCAGCATCTCAAATGTGAAGCACTGATCAATGCAGTGGACATCCAAGTACACTGAATTCATTTTCATGTTCACTCAACCGGGTTGCTGACGTCTGGATTCATGATCAGAGCAAGAGTTTCCCTTTTGAAGGGGCACCAATAGTAGAAAACTCATCAACGGAGCTGATCGGAGCCATCGGCCACATGTATAGCATTCTGTTGGTGAGACTGTGGCTCACTGCAGCTCCTCTTTTCCGTTTTCAGCAGATGGGCACAGAAAGAGAATTCACCTGTTTTTGCCCCATCTGCCTCAAGGCTCAGTTGCGTTGTGCATTTTTGAGCTACGTTTTCAAATTGCTTACATGAGCTCGGTGACGAATCACAGTCAGCTCCAACCAGCCCGGTCCTGATCTGAACCCTTCCGACAGCATGTTTTGTTTGTTTTTATTGACTCAAGGGTTTTGTTTCTTTTTTTTTTCAAGACCTCTCTGACTGAACTCTGAAGGACTCTGCTGGGAAAAATCCCACTTTATCAGAATTACACAGTCAGCATTTTATCAGGTGATTTGAGGAGCTAAAGCTCCCGTTTATTGATTATAAACAAGATTCTGTTTATTGCTTATAAATAATTACAACTTTCAATGAAATACTGTGTGTATAGTATGTGTGTGTGTGTCTATATATATATATATATATATATATATATATATATATATATATATATATATATATATATCAGTAATCTTAATAAAAACACCTTTTTTTAATCAATCCTTTCTATCAAGTGTGTATATAATTTCATGCTTCATTAAAAAAATGTCATGGACATATTCATACAAATTCTATTTCAACTGTAGATTCACTTTTAAAGTAATTTTCCTCACTGTCCAGACTCTCCTCTTCCAGCAGCAAGCACTTTCACAGGCGATTTGCATAAAATTGATGAAATTATATCCATACTTGAATTGACTGGAGATGCCGCCTCAGATTGACACGCTCATTCAATAAGAAAGCCGCCTCACGAACAGAGCCGGCACTGCCTAATGTCACACCCGAGGCAAGATTTTATAAGGCGCTCTGTCGGCAGTTTACATAAGTTTACCAAATTACATGTTTAAGAAATTGCACATAGATACAAAAAAAAAAAAAGAAAAAAGAAAGAAAGACACACTTGTGTTATCATTTGGATATTAACTTAGATCTGAATCAATGTGAGCATCTTCATTTTCAGAGTTGAAAGTAATAACTAGTATTAATGATTATATTGAAGGAAATTGTTTCTCCGTATTCTCTGGCGCCCCCTGAAGGCCATGCCACTATGAGCATTTGCCTACATTGCCTAATGGGCCGGTTCTGCTCATGAATGATGAAAATCCACTAGCAACACATTTCCCAGCTGCTGTTAATGTAGAAATTGTTCCAAGTTGTACGACATAAGTTCCCTGAATGAATGACCTGAATGGTAAAGACTGACAACACTGAACAGAATAATGTTTCTGACACTGCCAGAGTTCACCGTCTTAGTTCGTGGAGTACGGACTATCCCAGGAAGAGGAGAGAATGAGATTCAGGCCTTTCTGATGCGGAACTTCATCCTCTGGGCTTTTAAAAGACTTCTGCTTCTTGATTTGCTCGTTATTCTGACAAACTGTGGTGCAAACCAGGATCGTGTCAGATTTTCTTGTCTGTCATTGAGCCTGACAGGAGCGCTGCACAAAATCTGCCTTCTGTAATATCTTCAAGAATGACAGAGAGCTTTCACATTTTGGTGTCATTCTTCAAATTTTGTCAATGATGGGAAATACTTGGATGATGCAGCCTCTGCTCCAAACGCTGGTAAAACTCAATAAAAATGATGTCTTTGGTTCTCCTCGGCATTGATACAAACATTTTTCATTGCTTGATGCATTTAGCTTCGTCCTCGTTTCATGTTTTAATATTTGTTGTTAACATTTCATTTCAAAGCGGAGTGTGACTTTCTCTCTGTTTCACTCTGTGGCTGTCCTTCCTGACTCACCCCTGGCTTTAGTTATAATTCAGTCTTGTACATACATCACATTTTCATGACAGTTTCTTGTTTGCTTGAACAAAAACAGAATAATAAATAACCTGGTGTTGTTCATAATTTCTTTTCTCGGCTTTTTTTCCCCCTTCTTTTTAATACAACCAGAGAGTTGCAAGTAAACTTGCTCTCTCTGGAGGTATGAGTTTTTATGTTACATACACTATTAGTAAGCCTCTCCTCAGATACAAAGATGTATATAAATATGATCTGGAGGACAAAAATGTTACGTGAACACAGCTGCTGCAAAAAGGAACAATGAATCATGCTCAGTATAAACTCAACATCTATTACAACTAGAATCAGAAACTCAAACTGAAACAGGGAGAATGCTGATGATGGCGATCAATGATTTCATTTGCAGAAAAAAGGATGTAAAGTTTTGGACATCGCAGTTCTGTTTCACTTTACCGGTGCATTTAGGGAGGAGAGAGATTAGCACTGTCTGGGTTTTCAAAGTGTTTCAAAGGGGATTAGAGCCCTCATCGAACCTGAACCACATTCGCGTCTTCACCCTCAAAACCTTTGTTTCAAATTCCTAATGTTTTTTTTTTTTTTTTTTTTTTTTTTTTTTTAAGATCATAAGCTATTACTAATTACTCATGGGTTCCATAGGCAATAACATATACTTGATGATGATTACAGTTTGAGATATATATGATTTTATTCTAAAACATCTACCTGTGTTGTAACTAAAGTTATACTTTTTGCAGTTGCAATTTGATTCTAGAAATGTATATTTTAAGAAAACACCCCGCTACTTTTAAACAGAAATTCATCTGTACAGATGAGTTTTGTACCTCGGAGGAAGTGTGCTCTTCACTGTGCCTTTCAACAAGCTTATACCATTTGTCATTCTAGTCCTGCAAAGTTACAAACCATAGTGAGGTGTGTTTTTTGTATCTAAATTAATCTTCAAAAGCTGTTTTATGTATAAGAAATTGCCAGTGCTCCCTAAACTTCACATGCTATTGATGCTAAGGAATCCTAAATATTCGTGACACGGGAGGACAAACATGTTTCTGGTGTAACCTTGTTTCACACACGTTTCAGAGGTTGAATGAATGGCCTTATTTCAGCGATTCCTCTGATTTACTTTGTTGTCTTGCCGTACTGTCTATCCATGAGTCCATTAACAGTCACAGAGGAAGCCAGAATGGGTGATCAGAGGGGAAATTGCACATAACGGCACCACATTAAGTCAGGCAAATGAGAATCTCCTGACGATAGTGAGTTATAGAGTGAAGAAGAGAAATGGATGAAATGCGAAGCAGCAAGTTAATAGAGATCTACTGTACATGACACAAGCCATTTCTGTCCATTAAAGTGAGGAAGGGATCAGTTTAGTCAACGTGCTTCTGCTTGTATCGGTTTTCTCAGCACTGGCCCAGGTGGCACGCACGCACACACATACACACAGGTAGGCACAGGTCTATAAGTATGCACGTGCGCGCGCACACTCGCAGATTTCCTCACACACACCACGTCAAGCTGAATAAAGTGCAGTGACAGCTGGGTAAAATTGCACCTATAAATCATTTGCCAGAGCGGTCTAAATTCTATCTGCCATCCATACATGCACTCAAATCTGTCCCCAAAGCCACACACACACACACACACACACACACACAAACACACACACACACACACACTGGATCTGCCTGTGAATCTGGGCCCACTACACTGGCGAATTCTCTCTCATCAACACATCAACGCTGGGATCTGTTTTCACCCGGGCACAAAGCTGCAGTGAGGTGGTGTTTTCCTCAGTTAGCAGTGAGATTTTTCAACTCGCCGGCAGCTGTTCAGCATTTCGGCGTTTGACAAGAAGCACTGGCAGCCCGATGAAACCTGCCTGAAACATGTGCACGCGGCTTTTTCTGTGTATTGCTCCTACTGTCTTTTACATGCTGGTTGCAATGAATAACATCAATTTATGCACTCCAAGTTTACTTTTCATTTCAGCAAATGGATATTTTACCTGCATGTTAACCATTGTTTTCACCTTTTACTTTCAGCTGCCTCGTGTACAGAGGCCTTCAGTAGCAAATTAACACTTAAAGCTTCATTATATCATATCTTAATTAAATCTTTTGCAGCATTGGCAGATTATTCCATAAATGTTTGTTTCTATGTAAATCAAGCAGTTGGGCTAAAAATTTAAATTATGAAGTAAAAACCACCAGGAATGTTGGAATAGTCCTCAGGACATGCAAGACAAATATTACCGAGTTATGAAATGTCAGATTATAATTAAAACTTCTTTCCTTTTCAAAACCGGAGCCATTCCTGACCAATCATCTCTGAACCACCTCAAGCATCTCATTTTTTAATTGTGATAGAGTTTGACCTGTGGCCACACTGGAAAAGTGAAGCGCACAGCGGTTTCTCAGAGTCACGTGGAGCACAGGCATGGCCGCAAGTTCAGTTTCATGGGTTTGAAGTAAAAATCAGGAAAGAGATCGTAAAAGTAGTGATTGCTGTGAAATTTAACTTGTTACTTCAAGTTCAACCAACACCGATGTAAAATATGGTTAATTTCAAGTATCAGCTGTTCAATGGAGCAAGTTGTACACCGATCCCAGGGCTGGCAGTTTGATCCCCGTCCTCGCTTTGTCTCTATGGCGATGTGTCCTTGACACTCAGAGTTGCTCCTGATGGAGGTCGAGCACCTTTCGCGGCGGTTCTCGCCACTATTGGTGAGTGTAAAGTGCTTTTAGATTGCTGAAGCCGTGAAACTGTGCTACATAAGTAAAGTCCTTTCTCTCACAAGGCTTTTCTTTCATTTCAGTCGGTTCACCTGATTGGGGCAATGACCTGAAAATATGACGAGCAGAAAATGTGATATGGCAATATGGCATGGGAAGAAATGTGATTTTTTAATTTTTTTTTAAATTGGGTTCAGTATAATGCTTATCAGCATATACTATCACATATAAGTTGTACAAGAGTGTGTTTTACACTGACTTTTCAGTGTTGCGATATATTTGAATCAGTTTTTCTGATGGATGTTCTTAATCTGCCATTGGTATTGACCATATCTCACAATGAGATCATTCTTGTATCGTAAAATTATCAGATTTTTCAATGATTTCATGAGGTTTAAAATTGTGCACACAATAAGAGTGAAGAGTGACGTCCATGATGAGCGAGCAACATTAACTTCACTCGCTGTCTCTCTAGTGATTACTTCACACAGGTTTACTTAACAAAAGCAACAGACGTTCAGGTTTTCTCATGTGTTACTGCTTAACGTGGCTGGACAGGACCAGAATCTTTGATTATGAAGCTCCTTCAATCACTTCTGAAAATGTGTGTACACCAATTTGTTTTGGCTGCTGTGTTATTTTTCACGCTTTTTCAGTTGTTTCTCTTCATTAGCTGAACAATGCCAACATCTCACAAACTGCACTTCCTCTTGTCTTTGGTCAGACAGGAGTGATAATATATTAATATTTGAGACCAAACTTTATATATTTGCCATTCTTTGTCAATTAACTAAATTCAATGTGTTGGTTAATGAGAGAATTTGCTGTGAAACACATAATTAGGCAGACTGTAAATCCGCTGATGCCTTAATTATTAAATAATTTGCCTGGTTAAATGTAGCATGTCCAGTGATATAAGTAAAATTGTGCAGCCCCACTGTGTACAATGAAAGAGATTTGCCTTTGCATCTCAATTCATGCAGTAGCACCCAGTGCCAACAGGTAACTCCTTACCTTCATAATTCATATAAATGGAGGGACATTCATGGACCCTTTCAAAAGCATTAGACGTCACACGAAGGAAAACGACAGCGCTGAACATAAAAACGAAAAATACACAGCTGGCGATTTTGTGTACGTTGAAGCTCCATGTATTTTTATTTATCTTTATGTCTCAGTTTCTCTCTCACAAACATATTCTCATTTAAAACTGCAAGAAATCGAGAGGTGTCGTATGTCTTTCTAGTGACATTTGTCACTGAGAAAAGCGGAGAGATCAGGCCTGGGTGCTTTGGCTGGGGGCCCTGCCATCCATCATGGAGACCGGGTGGTAAATGGCTTATGTAATTCTGTTTCAGATGAATGACCATGGAAGGCAGTGTCACCACTAACATTATTGTGATCTATACAGTCGCAATGAGAGGGAAAGAAGAAGTGTGAGAGAGAAATCCTCCGGGGGCGTCGGCCGTGAGATTTGAACAAACTAGAATTAGAAGCATAAAATTGTGATTGTGATTCATTCAAAGTATTTTAACTGTTTCATAATCTGCGACAATTGTTCTTTCAATATTGCAAAAAGAAGCTGCTTTTTGAAAAATAGTTCATCTTTTAATCTCAGTAGTTTTTGACTGTCATTTACTGTATATACATCATAAAACCATTTAAGGGGAAACAATTCATTCATTCTGCATTATTTATTACTTAATACAAACAGTAATGTGGTTACAGTACGGGAATTTAAAATGTTTTTATTAGTGAGGGAAACATTTATTCTCCTTTTGAAGAAACCTTGCTGTGGAGCAGAGACTCATGGGGCATAATTAATACTGTCAATAAGTGACTGATTGAAAGAGGAAAAAGGTGCACTGTAAGTTTCCTCTAAACCTGTTTACAGAATGTACGACTCTCACACCTTCATCTTTTTCATTCTCTCTCCTTGAACGTGCAGCAAGCCGCTAATTGAACGCTGAGAGGAGACGGACGTGTTGCTCTTTCACTTCGCTGTGCATCTGCTAATAGCTGCCTGCGGGCATTGCCATCAGAAATCTGTTTGTCTGAGAGCACCTTACCCATTACTTTAAAAAAAAAAAAAAGTATATATAACACTCCCAAATAAAAACCTCTCCAGGTTAAAACTGTGCCGGTAGTGGGATAATTTCCTCACAGTCAGCATATCGGAGCAGGAGGGACCCTGACCCCCGCCCCCCGCCCCGAGGTGCAGTTCGCCGGAGGGGATGGAGAGATCTCTCGCCTCTTCTTCAGCTGAAGTGTTTTCCTTGCTGAGGGGAAGTAATTATTCTTCTCCTCCCGGTGAGCAAGGCTGCCTGGCAAGGAGAACGAGACAAAACAATCAAATATAGTTTAAGTCTTGAGTTAAATATGGATGTCCAGAGGGAAACTTTCAGTCACATTTTTGATTAGATATGTTGCTCATGAACAGACGCTCACCATATACACAGTCCGTCCACCAGCATCCACCAGTGATGAGACGGCAGTGTGCAAACACAAGTTCTTTCTCTTTATCGACAAGAAATCACTTCATCTGCAAACCTGGGCGGGCTCGGTCCGTCAGAGTGAAAGCAGGGTAACTTGCATTTGTTATAGTGTTGCATTTCATCTGGTCCGAATTGCATTATTATCACATTGATTCCTGATTCTAAAGATGTCTAGTTCTAAATCTTCATCTTTTAGTAAAGTTAATTTTAAGTTAGTCTTTCTCTGTTGCTCTTTTTTTTTTTTTTTTTTTTTTTAAGAGATTTATTTGATCCGTAACACCCTCATTCATCCCCGACTGGCCCATCCATCCATTATTCTACTTTGTCCTGCTTCGTGCTGCCAGGCGCTGAAGCCAATCAGAGCTGACGTTGTGCAAAAGGCAGAGTACATCCTGAACAGGTCTATTAAACATAGACAGTGACTCTTATTCACCCCGATAGTAAATTTAGAGACTCCAAGTCACTTAATGCTTGTCAGAATGTGGGAGAAGCACACAGGGGCAGAACATGTAAACTGCATATAGAAAGGCCTCCAGGTTACTCATAGTTAGTTGTATGAATCCTAACAACTGTTAGGAGTTCTGTGAAGCTCAAAGGGAAGTATGATTTGTTAAAGTTATTTTTAGTTAACCTTTTAGGCATTTTATTTGTTTTATTTGCTTAAAATTAAACAGAACCAGTGTTTACTTAGTAAATGAGTCGTAGTAAATTAAAAAGTACAATTGATTTCATCTGTCTGCCATGCCAGTCCTCTTACCTGATATTCTCTGGTGCCTCTTTTATCTCTGTCTGGAGTGTTAGATTTGTCTCCTGCTTATGATGGCACAGGAGCGAATGAAGGAGACAGAAAATGATGCTGACCTTTCTGTTCCCTCTTCTTTTAAGTGGTGTTATCAAGAAAATGGCACCATTTATAGTTTGAAGATGGCGCACGAAAGACTTCAAGAAATGATTGACACAATTGCTCTGTTAATTGTCCCATGTTTCCAATAATTGTTGCCATTTCTATGACCTTGCAATATTCTTATTGGGTCCATAGGTCAGTGATTGACAGTTCTTTGTTCAGTTTGATGTGTTCTTTTTTTTTTTAAATTCTCCTACTTTAATTCTTCAAGCCTCGGGATTGGCTCCTGCAGAAGCAGTCCTTCTTCTGTTGCTGTGCCTCTTCGTATACATTTGGCTTGTTTTTCTTTTACAAGTTTTTAGTGGCAGTAGAAGTGGTCATCATCATTATTGCTGAAAACGAAAGGAAAAAGCTTGTTAAAGTTAAACTACCGCCTTATTCTTCTTGTCATTAACTCTACCAAATCTATTTCATTCTGCTGGGCTCACCTCAAAACAAAAGCTGCGAATAACACCATTCACTGCTGCTTGTGAGTGAATTTCTGTCTAAATATATAAATGTAGCATGATTCATGTTGTTCTAAATGGTTCAGAATATGTCGATCTGTCATGGTTGCTCTGATGTTCAGGACTGGCCTTATTTTATGAACAATCCTCACATTTACATCATGTCAGTACAGTTCTATATGTGTCTATATAAAACCTATACGAGGCATCAAGAGTTTATCTTTTATTCACACCGGCACCTCCAGGTTTGGTCTGGCTGCAGCGGATGACAAGAGAAACATTGTGTCTCTTGAAAATGTGACCCACATTATCCAGATGGTGCTGATTCACATCAGTAAGCTCAGCTTTAGAGCTTCGCAGTCAGATCCTTGAGATTCTGTCTCAGATCTACAAACTGAGAGCCCAGGCGGGATTTAGACGGCACAGAAAATCTGGGCCTGTGTGTGCAAAGCCTGTAAGAAGCAACGGACTCGCTAAGGATCACTACCGAGGGGTCACATTATCATGTGAACTTCTGCGGAGATGCTTTGAGGCAACATGATGGAGCAATTTCATCCAGTGATGACAAATTCTACTCAGAGTAAAACAGCAAAATAAAATTAAAAAACAGGGCTTGATCATTAATCCTACAATGTTTACTCACAAGTAATTCATCATATACATCCATTTCAGGTCCCATTATGCACCCTAGTAAAAAGAAATAGGTAGAGATCGTAATATCCGCCATTACTTGATGATATTCTCCTGCATGGCTTCACTCGCAGCTCGTGAAGCCGCCCCGCTTCACAGACCACGTTGTGCTTCAGACAAATAAGTCAGCTACACAGATCCGGGGAGGGAGTTTTCAGAGGCATTTTTTTTCCACAAATACACTCAGATTTTTGTTCTCGCACCTGATTTGAAATCGGAAATGAAATCCTTTGAAAGTTTTCTCTGGGCCTGAGAATAGATAGGGTTCCAAGACACTTCATAGATATCTGTCAATAAACAACTCATACCTATGGATGATATTGCAGCAAAAATGTAATATTCTTCTCTGCGTGAGTGGACACTGGTTATGTCTGTTTACATCTCCTCTCTTGTCGCTTCCATCTGTCTTTTTATTATGTCTGCATTCCTCTGAATCGTGTCCTTCTTTCCTTTTTTCATCTCCTATTCCTGCATGTTTGCTGCATACATTTCCTCGCCGCCTCCCGTTCATTTACTTTGTTTTATTTTCACTCATGGCCGCGGTGCTTCTCCCTCCTGTTTCATCACGCCTCCATTTCTCTGTCTCTTCGCTCTCAATCTTTTTTTCATTTTTCAGTTTTCTGGCCGGGCTTTCTGGTGACAGATGGAGTCGTGGTGGCATCATTCAGGTAAAGATGACTGAGACTGACAGGCCTGCTGAGGACATACTGGGCCAGTACAGCACCAGACTCGCATGCTGCCATGCAGCCTCACACACACACACACACACACACACACACACACACACACACACACACACACACACACACACACACACGCACACACTCATTTTGACTCGTGGAGCTCGCTCCGTCGATGCAGTGCATTCCTAAACCCCTTACCGTGAAATTAACAATACAACTGAGAGCCTGACCCTCAGGTAAATGTAACCTCAGCCCTGAGAAATGCTGTCACGTCCAGCATTGTGCTCACTCACAAAGGGAATCCCGACATCAACCCGAGTCCCCATGGATCTCATCAGGTAAACACACCTTCCAACTTAAATAAACACCCACAGTGCAATGCATCTACTGACTTTAATTTTCTGCAGACTTACCTTCAACTCACTTCTTCTGGCAGTGCAAACTGGTCATGTGTTCAGCTTCAGAATGCATTTAATTCATTTCAGTGAAAATATCAAACAATTGTTTATTTCATTAATTTGTGATTTCTATATGCAGTTATTTAGAGGTCCTTTGATTCAGGAAATTCTATGGAATTTTTGCACTAAATGTAAATAAACGGTTATATTTCATTTACAATATATAATATATATAAACATGTACGATGTTTCTTCTGAAAAGTAGAAATCATTCGCAACTTAAGCCTCCGAGTAGTGGTAGTTAAAACATGGCATCGGCCAGCTAGCTTCCAGAACTGTCAATGAACTGCCTCAGAGGAGTTTTGAGAGAAACACTTTGTTGAAAAATACCAAAGATAAAGATGTGCTGCAAACACTATAGCCAGAAAATGTGACATTTATTGCAGCAATGTTACATTGGCTTATTTAATGTTTTCAGCCATGTTTACATCCACAAATGGGAATTTAATTGGGAGTTTTTCTCAGCAGTTTTTTTTTTTTTTTTTTTGGTCGGGGTGGGATCATCGTTTTCACGCCGACATCATTTCTCTGTTCTGAGTTTGCTATAATGAAGCGCGGTGAATTGCATCTCTCGCCCCTGCTGCTGCCCCATCTGGCCCCTCTGTAACTTTGGACCACAGTAGCTCCGGATACTACGACCCAATCACCTCTGCCCAGGCTTCTCATAACGGCCGTGGCAACCAATTTGTCAGCCGGCCAAACCAGCCCCGCCGCCGTGGCCCGATGAGTAGCTCTGCATATGCTGACTTCATTGTTCGTAGGTACTAACAATAATCCCAACTTCTACATCAGTTGCTTCACTTTCACTTTCCAGATGCTTGAGTGTAGATTCAGTCAAGCGTAAGCCTGTACCCACTGCGCCACTCCGAGGTTTGTCATCCCTTGTTTTTCTTTCTAAATGACACGGGGAGCCGGGGACAGCCCCGCGCCGCTCCGAGCAACTGTGTAGGTATTCCACTTGAATGGAGTTAGCTGTTAATCCGACAGCCTCTTCTCTGTTGTGTCAGATTACTGCGCTATCATCAGTTTCATGAGGAGAGGCCATCTGCTCGGATAGATCCTACAACATGGTTGTGGGATGATATTGAAAGCTCTCTGAGGGGAACACGCTGACGTGGTCTCGCTAAATCAGGGATCTCAAAACGCTGTTTTAATTAATGGTTCCTCACTTTGAAGCTTATTTTTGAAAACACCGACCATAACTGAAGACTGAAGATTTGAAAGTGCACCAAAAAGTTTCGATTGGAGGGAAGCTCTTTGTTCTGCAGCTGCTGTTGAGCTTCGAATTAAGTTAAAAAACAACAATGACGAGTTGACCTGAACTCATCCAAACAATGCATGTACAATTTTGATCACAGTGAACAAAAATATATAGTTTTATAGCTCAGGCTTCCTCGATCAAGTGTTGGAAAGAAGATTTTACATTCAGCCCTTCAGAAATTTCTTCTCTGGATAAAATACCAAATACCAAGAACAAGGGTGAGGGTGTTTATACTTTAAAGAGAAGAAAGGAAATCCATGATAACTGCTATTGACATGGGGATAGAAAAACACCGATGTTGACGTGATTGGAGGCGGTGTTGCAGGTGGTGTTGGTCTGAAGTGTTACAGACCTCGAGGCGGCGCACAGCGGCTCTTCCCCTCACCATTTGTTATTCGCTTGGAATCTAGAATCTTGGGAGAAATGAATGTAGGATGTAGACAGAATGTTCCACATGCATCCACTACCAACCTGAAGTGAGATTTTAAGTTTGGGAAACGTTAATGTATATGCAGGTGGAGGTCAATTCGGTCTGGAGCGAGTCAAAGAACTAAAGACAAAGAGAGAGCAATGCTAAAAGTTAATAGGGCAAATGGATAGGCCTTTGTAAAAATATGAAACATGAAGCAGCAAAAAAATCCAAGTGAAAGATTCGAACAAGGTTATCATAACGAAAAACAAAGAACAGTATGAATGTTGGAAGACAAGTGATTTAATAATAATAACTCACTTTAGATAGAAGAGACAGGCATTATCCAAAAACGCAAGTTAAAAGTTAAATATTAAGTGCAGCTGTTCACGATGCTGCGTTACCACCTTAACTCATTAGCGGCCAGATATTTTCAGATATTTTCAGAGCAGAGAGCCCCAGACTGCCGGCATGTTCAAGGATTTGCACTGATTTTTAAAGACCCACAAAATATTGTGTTCTGAGTAGAAGAAAAGAAAGAGTTGACTCTTCTATCTTCAGGAGAAAAAGTTTACTTTTCCATTCTCCACAAAACAGAGGTTAGTTTTACCACAAACACGTCTCTCTGACCAAAAAAACTGAAGAAACAAGTTTTTTGAGAAAAACCATGTATGAAGTAGAAGTGACCTTGATGCTAAGATGTTTTGCTTTTGGGAACTTCAAACATCTGAACAGTGGTTTCCTTCTGTAAAACAAGAAAAACAAGACCGAGGAGGTAAAACGTGCCATCAGTTCAAGAAATAATAATGCAAAAGAAACTGTCAGAGTCCAATTCTCCCGACAGGATTCTCAAACTTTCTCAAATAATTAAACAAGACAGAAAGATACTTCTGAAGATTTCCAGGCAATACAGCATTAGCGCACACAGTGAAGATGTTAGCTTGACCAATTTTTCAACTTTCAATTGTGCCCAGTAGGATAAGAGTTAAATATATAATGTTTTTTGTAACCTGTGTTCATCAACACGGGTTAATAAAAATCCATCTACATAAAGGTTTAACCATTTGTGGGGCATCAAAAATACTAACGACTTTATGACAGTGAAGATGTTCACCGTCTGCTGACAGAAAAGATCATGCTGGAGAATAGTCCAGGATTATTGCAAGATAACAGGAAAAGACTATGAAAAGCCGTGAGAGCTGGCGCAGTGTGAAAAAGACAAAATGCTGACAGACAGCAGGGAGAAAGACGAAGTGAATGAGAGCAGGCAGAGGAGGAAAGACGAACGCGTGAGCATAATGATGGGAAGAGGTTAGAAACGGAGTGAGTGATGCAGAGTGACAGAATGAAAGAGTGGGGCAAAACAAGGAATCACAGGCTGAATTGGAAACAAAGACGGAGGAATTAAGAACAGCGGTTCTGCCGAGAGTAACGGCAAAGCTTTACAGAGAGACGGTGTGTAAATCAAACGGGGACAGAAGCCAAGCTCAGCTGGAATGAAAACACAAAGGGACAAGAGACTGATAATGAGGAGAAGTAGGAAGGAAAGGTTTGTATTCCCATTACTTGTCTGTGATGAATCATGGTCCATTTAATTATGCGATTAGGCGGCACACACATGCACACAAACAGAGTTTCTAATGATAGTATTGTGGTCAGCCATTAGGCTTCGCTCTGACAGACTAATAGAACTTCCTATTAGAGCCAGCCCCCTTCTCACAATGGAAAACAGCTCCTTTAATTACTCTAAGATTTCCTCCAAATATGTTCCCTGTCCGATTCCCTAATGACTCTGACTGGAACATTACAGGGATGCATTAGGGAAAATTTCTTTCCTCCCAGCCCGCGCAAGTGCAACACAGAGGCGAGGAAAACAAATTTCACCTATCATGTGGCTGTTTTCTTGCAACACACACACACACACACACACACGCATGCAGGGACTTGTGCAGAGATACTGTGTTAACAGATAGATGGAACATGTACATGGACTAGAGTGCCAAACATACCAGATGTGCACAATGTCACAGATTCCAAAACTTTGAATGTCAAATGTTCACTCAAAGTCTTAACAAGAAGGTAGAAAAGGCAGTGAAATTAAAGTGAAATTAAGACACAAATCTGAAAGTGGCTGTGAGATAAAGATGATACAAAGGCTAAGATATTATTTGTAAAATACATACCTGTTTTTATATTTCATTTTTTTAGCACCTCTATTCAGGTCTTGAAATGTGTGAAAATTAAAGAAACTGCTTTGTTTTCTCAAATACAAACTCAAATGTAAGCATTTTTAAAATGGTAACAAAAACAAATAATCTTCTCACTCATAGTTTGAATTAAATGATAAGAAAAATTAACCTTTCTGTTTTCAGATTTTTTTTTTTGGAATGTGCCTTCACATCAGGCAAAACACAATATTCAGTTGTTGCCTGTTTATGAAGGCATACCCACAAAGTATGATCAGGGGTAAAGGTGAGGACAGTGAAAACAGTTAATTCCACATCGATTAGAGAATCTAACTCACTCCATTGAAGATAAATCAGTGGCATGTCTCCGCTCTCGGAGCATGTGCATTCAGAAGTGTTGCAAAACAAGCCAGCCAGCAGGAAAAGAAATAGGCCCAAAAGCAGATGTCCACTGAGACCTTTGACCATCGCTTGCAGACTTAAGCTGAAGGCCGTTTTTAGATCATGCCATCTGTGTGCATCTAGTTAGTATATATAGGAGAAAAAAAATGAATACAGTGCATCCAACATACAGATTGTGTGGTTCTTTTCCTATTCCTATATGTCTGGTGCTTGTTTTGTGAATGGCACTAAGCTCTGATACCAAACAGAAAAAGTCTTGTTTCGAAGTTTCACGTTAAACAATACATTCTTTGAAACTTGGAGAAAGCCTATTAGAGGATAAGCAATCTGTTTATTATCCCAGAATGTTTTCCTATGTTTCATATGTAAATCCTTTAATCATCATTCCAGGCTGCGATGCAACTCTACAGAGTAATAACAGCGGCAACAATGAGATACACATTTTAATTCACATGAAAGAACCACCTCTACATTTTTATTTAATATAAGTACAATGAAGTGCCTGCGGCCACTGTAGGTGCATAAATAACAATTGTTCATCTTTATTATCGTATGCATGCGACTGGCCAATTTCACACGGAGGCAGGAAACTACTCATTAACCTTTCGGCTAAGTCTGGCTGACTTACAATGAACTAACAAAGTTATCTCTGTAGCCCTTTGAGGAAATAAATAAAATTGCTTTCAGGATTTTCCGTTGCAGTTGAGCAGATTGCCATATGCTTTTAGTCCTTCATCCAACACGAACCAGCTCAGGCAGTTTGTCGGTGATTATTTGTTGTCTTTTGCTCATTATTTCTACATGTGTTGCTACGTGCAGTGATTGCAACCAGCAGTGAACACGTGTCCTCTGACTGGAGTCTCACGTTTGTGTACTTTATTCTATTTAATACTGCTACGTGTCCGAATGTAATTATGTCCAGTCACCTTTCACATGCAGCCAGCCTGTTGTTTCTCTTTAAAGCTCTTTTCAGCACAAATGAGCACATGGATAAATAAATAGGGCACGTTCTATATCTAATTTAATACAATCAAATGCATTTAATGAAGCAGTTGACCTTTTAGAAAATAAAGTGATGTGTCGGTAGCCACTGATGCGAGAATGTTAGTTAGCCACTTAAAGAACAGTTCAACCAGCATAGTAGCAATCGTGACTTTGTCACATCAAACACATTGGGTAGTGTGTTTTTTTCATGTTTTTTCCAATTGTTTGACTTTAATGCTATCCCAATATGCCCTGTGAGATGAAAAAAAGGGTATTCATCAATGATTGTTATTTTAATGAACTTTCAGGGTTGCCAGAAAAAACGTTGTCAGGCAGAAAAATCAGTAGTAGTTATCTTTTGTATGCCTCCATCACTCCCCTTTGTTTTGTGTAATTCTGCCTTGTAACTTATGAAAAACTCATTAGTTATAGATGCTGGCAATGAAATTCATGAGTTTGCATTATAAAGAACCAAACTGGATTGCTTGGATTGAATGGCAGCGATGATAGATGGCCAAAAAGTTTCTGTCATTCTTAAGAAATGATGCAGTTGAAGTCTCCCCCCCACAGCCGACGAACACCGCAGTGGTTACACAGGTCACCCGCTGTGTTTCGTCTCTCATCTGTTAGTCTTTGAGACGGGAAAAGATGACATGGAGTGGCGAGGATGGGTGTTGGTGGGAGGTTGTCGGAGGAGACAGGTCTGGGACACCTTCTGTCACTACATTGTCTGCCAAGACCTTCTCCTTATGGGAGCGCCCCCCCCCCCCCCCCCCCCCCCCCCCCCCCCCCCCCCCCCCCGCAAAGGGCTTGGCACCACTCTTGAATCCACTCTGCTTACAAATGGAGACACGCTGTTAGCTTGTTTGTGTTTGTGTGGTGTCTCTTTCAAAATCGTGTCCTTGTTAACACTTTTAATTTGTCTTTGTGTTTGTTGCTTTCCACATGGCTGACTCTACTTTAATTGAATACCAAGGAAGACCTTCTATAAGATAAGAGACATCAATGACAAATTGTAATCAACAGACAACGATTAGCAATGGCTTCTTCTTGGTTTTTTTTTACTGACGGAATTTAATTATGGTAACAACAAAAAAAAATTATAATTTAGAGATGGGAATGCTTGGTGAGCTGCACAACATGGCGAACCTTGAAACTAATGAACTCCAGCAGCAAAAGACAGAATTGCTCCTGTCTGCTAACAATGGAAACCATGGCTAAAGTTTGCATAAAAGCTCAAATCTACCCTGCTCTGAATCAGTGGTTCAGGCTGCTGGTGATGCTTTGCTTTCCTGTGAGAGATGTTCAAACTCTCCAGTATCAATGAAGCATTTTTTTTTTTTTTTTTTCAAATTCAACAGCCGATGTGAGTACTGCTGAAGGTCCAACGCCTTTAGATCACAGTACTTGTCCAAGCCGGTGAGTACACCAAGTTATAAAGCTCCAACCATCTCAAACATCTATTTCTGACCGTGACGAGTTGACTCGACTCAGAAGGCCTCCATAGCCTTCACATTTCAGTCCAAGTGATCACTTATGGGTGTAGTAGAAGAAGAGCTTCACATCAGGGATCCTCAGCTAACTAATTTTAAGCCAGAATGAAAGTGAACAAACCAGAATTAAAGTATTGTCGTACTGTCTTTCTTGAATATTAATATTTTTTGACTATAGAACTGACATTTATTATGCTTTAAAGATGTGGTTAAATTGTCAGAGTACATAGGTACATTACATATAGTGCAAACACTGTGAGTAAAATAATAATTACAGGATGCACCAAGACTCAAAAAGGAAAAAAAAAAAATTCTGCTTTTATTCGTAATTGAT
Organism: Salarias fasciatus; assembly: GCF_902148845.1. Taxonomy (NCBI): domain Eukaryota; kingdom Metazoa; phylum Chordata; class Actinopteri; order Blenniiformes; family Blenniidae; genus Salarias; species Salarias fasciatus. The sequence continues at coordinate 14,986,913 of NC_043756.1, forward strand.
TACTTTCACCCGAGTAACTCCTCTGGTCGTGTGTTTGGAATGCAGTGTTTTCATATGGTTGCTGGATGCACATTTTGCAGTGTTATGAGTTTCTGCAAACACACCTACAGGTGTTTGTGAACAGGAATAAAGGTGAGAATCAATAAATTAGTGACTGTTTTAGTTTGTCAGAGCATTGTGTAACTAAGTGTACATATGTATAGGGTGTGTGTGTGTCTCAGTGGACACAGTTTGTGTTGGAAAGCCTTGAATTCAAAGCCTTGAAAATATATGCACCAAAGACTGCTTGTATGAACAGATTAATTTGAGTTGAAATACAGCTATAAAGTATAGGTATTGCAATCATGTCAAAGGTTTTCCAGTGAGGAAATTGACTATATTACAATCCCTGTCTCTGTTTCGGCGGCATGCAGTGATACTAAGTAGAAAGTCAATGTTCTTTTCATATGCCTCTGCTGATTATGACATGACACATCTGCGTGCGACTTATAAATGTTTTATATTCCAGCTCCACATTACCTACTGCAGCCCATTGACATGGAAACAGCGTGCCACTCAAACTATTAGGTTTAGGTTTGCAGCTGAGCTGTTCTGAAGCATACTGATGATCCATTTTATCCATAAATTTCAAAGCTGCATGTCTCCAATAACCGCAAGTGTCACATAAGCAAAAGCGGGATGAAATGAATGGCCCTGTGTAGACTTCTGTATCACCGAAATAGAACAGAATAAAGGTGCATGCATCATAATGTGTTGAAAGAAGTTGCATTTTCAAAAATGTGCTTGTCAAAGCGCTATGCGGAGAACAATTTCACATACTGGTTTGTGTTGCATAAGCATCTCAGTGTCTGCCTCTTTTTCTAGAATAATCTTCTTATGTCTGGTTTCGCTCTGAAACCAAACCACTGTCAAGAACTGTGAATGCTTATTGTGCACCTGTCCATATATATTCTATTTTTTGCTGACTTTTCAAGATTTTAAGTACATCTTGCCTAAAGTGTTCACTGTGGGTTATTGCTTTAAGTTTTGAGATACAACTTTATCTGAATGAAATCTGTTTGAGCCTGTAGCTTGTAATGGTGTTGCATTTTTTAATGCTATGCCGAGAGGTCTTCTTTATATATTTGATGTGTCATGATTTGTGTAGAATGAGTAAACTAGCTGCATCGCAGTGAGCTCTGAGAAACATCTCATTGTTCCACTAAAATAGATAAAATGACAGAGAATACATATGAAACCTGTGTGGGATTTGCTTGTATTTTTTTTCCTTTTTAGCCCTCTGATGCACAGCTGTTGTATTTGCATCTTCACTGCAAAGAAATCGTCACATTCTCCATCCTGACTGATGTTCACACTCAAGCAGCAGCTCCTTCTTTCCAGCCCTGATTAGTATCTTCAGGTATTTCCTTGAGGCGATCCACAGCCTCACCAATCCCCTGTAACAGGAGTGAGCAGCTCCTTCGTACATGCTGAATACTCTGACTCACTAAAGTCCGCTCAGACATACTATTATTGCCACTTGGCGACGTCTGTTGGAACTGATGGTAATCGCTGAATGTGTATATCCACACCGGCCTTTAGGCTTCCTTCTTATCTGACAAAAATCTGCAGTGGCTGGTTAGTAAGGGAATCGAGGTGTGATAACCGGGCCTTCCATGTGTAGCTTGCCTTGTAAATTTTCGATTTTTATTTATGTGAGAAAAATAGTTTAATTCTTGGCAGCAGGAATCGGAGTATGATGGAGTGCCGGGACCAGTTGCTTCACCGATGCTTGGCTGTATAAAACATGTTGTGTTGCAGTCTATTTTATTATTAACCAAGCTTTCTACCCCAACTTTTTCATGGTTTTTCTCCAGAAAAGATTTTGGGTTTTTTTTGTTTCTTCCCCCTTCCCTTCGTACGGGAGTTGTTTGTTCAGCCAAATGGGATGATGGAAAAAATACATGCTCTGAAATGCCTTGTCAATTCACCTCTATGTTTATGTGATGTGAAACAAATTCCAGCAGCACCGGGGAGAGATAGTTTTTATAGAAGTGTTTATGGCTCATTGACATCCTGTCGCTGTGTTTATGAGTCAGTGTGCCCGTCACACCACTAAACAGCCTGCCTTCCTCAAGGGCATCAGGACCAATCAATATAGACAGAACCGGAGTTTAATAATCCAGCAAGACATATTCTCAGAGGCTTATTGCTGCGTGCAACTCGCCCCGCTGCACAGGGGAGACAAGCGCCCGCTGTTATTTTTCATGATGGTGACAATACATGGGCGGGACTGAATCTACATACCGCAGATCATTTAGTCTCTGATACAACAACCACTTACCAATGATTTCAGGTTACCGCATGCAAAATGAGAGGGCATATTCAAAATAATCCCTCGCTGCCTTCTTGCGCAGCAAACGGCGAATGTTTCTGAAATGATGGGATTCTTTGCATCGTCATAATAGCAGCAACAATCAGATGTGCACAGCTTGCTTGTGATAACATAATCTCATATCCCGGGTGGATTTTTCTCACTAATGAAAAGTGTTATGGATAGAACAGATGCTCCTAGACTAAAAAATGAAAGGCATTAGCTTTAGCACACAGGACAGAACAAACATATTGACTTGAACGGAGGGAAATGTGGGGCCACCGCGTCGGACCAGAGGACAAACAATCCACAAATCACTTTGTGCAGCAGATGACCTTCTGAAAAATCTGAGGGATATAAAACATACCTGGCCATGTTTCCCATTCTTCCCCTTCAATAAATGGATCACTTCATTGTGTTGATTGTGAGCCTTCTGCCGTCCCCTCCTCCATTGACAGAGGCGTGATTGCTGGAGTTGGTGGCATGCTTTGGTAATACAAGTGAAATGGCATTGTGACAACTGTGATCTAGCTTTGATTCCAGTAACTGCTCTCCCAGCAGGGTGAAAATGGGCCTCAGCTTAGCCTTGTCATACAACAAAAAGCACTTAGCGGGAATGCTTATGAATAAAAATGCCAAGGCAAAAAAAAAACAAGCTGCTCCAAGACAAGCTTTTGACAAGCTGGCGGTCTGCCATTTTGATTATCTAAATTCACCGCTAAAGAGCTATGAAATATGAGGAAAACTATCAAATGACATCTCCTTGGCAGCCATCGGAGATGTAACTGTTGTGTATTTGTCCAGTAATGACTTCTCTCTCTCTTGTCAGGATGACCTTATCCACCCCTTATCACCACAGTGTGTGTCAACTTGTGATTTCTGAGTTGAAGATGTATAGATTAATGTCTCGCCAGATTTCAGCCACCGGCGCAAAGTTTCTCGCTGCTCTTCTCAAGGGGAAGCTTTGTGTCCGTGTCTAAAATGCACTCACAACTTTTAAGGACTGTGACTGTCGGTTTGAGCATCACCTCAAGTGTTTTCAGTGTGAAGAAGCCTTGAATGTCAGTAAGTGACTCATCAACAAGCCAATTTTGTTGGATTTTTTTTTTTTAAACATTCACTTAAACTTGGCTTTGTCCAACAATGGGGACCAAGTCCTAGACGATCACCAGCAAGAAAGATACTGTTTTTAATTAAAATACTTTATGTATTCAAAGATAAGCAAGTCAAACATTGTCATTCTCAAATTTGCAGTTATTGAACACATTGATCATTAATGATTACCTCTGATTTTAGGGGGGCTAGAATGGGTTATTCACACTGGTGTATGCTTCATGCACACTTCTAGTTCCCACTTGAGAGCAATTTCAACAAGTTTATTTTTGAGAACTTTATAATTTAGTCATTAAAAGCTAATTCAATAATTGTTTATATCCCTCTGTAACTTACCAGTGAAGTGCATTTCCCCTGTCTCAGGTAACATTTTGTGAGGAGATTCTTTCTGTTGTGAAGTGTGATCATAACCCCAGCTTGCTCTGCTTTGAGAAATTTTGCTGCATTGCCCCAAATAAAGGAACTATGTATAGAAAGCCATAGCCATGAGTGGGTAACTGTTCAGTAAATATAGATGTGATTACTCTCAAATACACTTAGGAGTTGAAAGTCAGCACTTTAAACTCACAGCCACTTTTTCATTTTAAATCCAAAGCACAGGGGAAGGAACTAAGCTATGGGAAACATATTATTGTTCCAGCATTTTCTGGCTCCTCATCAGTATTGGCCTTTTTTTTTTCTTCCCAAATTCTTCTACAAACCAGTGGGAATGGGATTTGTTTGAATTGGCTCTTTCGAGGTTTCTTAACATTTCATAGATGCTCAGGGTTTTGGGGAGATCCTTTTCTTGTGTTTTGAGCAAAATTTGACTGGGTGTTGAACCACTAGACCTTGGAATTTATTGAAATATTACATGTGATGCAGCTGATCAATTAAAAAGCCCCAGATAGTCTTTTCCCTCAAGGGACACTCGTGCTAAAAACTAAAAATTTCAAGAGCAACAGACCAGATTATAATGCAAAACACATTCGCAGCTTTCCATCTTCTTTTGCCATTTATCATTCCTTTAGTGCATTTTAAAGTAGTCGTTGTGCTGTTTGCGCACATGCAGACTTGGAATGCAGAACCCGAGGCTCCCTGGGTCTAATGTTCACTGCTACACTAAAGAGCCCTGTGTCTTTATACAAATGGTTGACTCAGCAGTTTCTCAGAAAACTATTTGTCGTATTTGACCGCATTTCACCTCTCCTGGGTCATTTTCCCTTCTCTGCTGAGTGGGTGGATGTTTGCAGGCTTTTCTTTTCACACAAGGGGTCCCCACAAGGGCACGGGGTGATGAAGTAATGATTTATATTTACTCTTTGGTAAGCACAATTGCTGTTTTACAGGCTATCATCTTGGCTTGTTAGTGTGCAGCTCAGTCTATAGCATGTCGGAGGATTCATCCCACAGCAGGGAAAAATGAGCTGAACGGAGTTATTTTAGGTTGCTCGCTGCTCACAACAGGAGGGTGGAAGATCAAAGGAAGTTGGACTAGTCTAGTCTGCAGGCCATGCAGGAGATGATGGGCTCATTGGTCTGGTTATTAACAGAATGCTAGGATGGAGTGCCTGGTTAGGAGAAAGTTGCTGCTCTCAGTTGACCATGGGGAGTCTAAAAAAGAAATGCTGATTATGTGAAGGTATATCAGCATTCTGCTCTCATAACTCGAGTGTGCTTACCCCTGCAGTGCTCTGCTAGACAGATAAAGAACTGAAACAATGCCCTGACGATTGGAAAATGCCAATCTTGAAAGGCTCCGGGGTCATCTTGATCCTACCGTGTGCCGTCTCACAGGTCTGACTGCCGTACGGCAAAAAGTACAGAGTTATCTCTCCATTTCTGAGCAAAATTGTCCTTTTTTTCAGCCCCAAGGTTTTTCAGGGCTGTCTGCATTATCTCAAAATGACTCTCTGAGCTCCGGGTTGCACTTTTCATCATCTTTATCTTCAGGTATCTTCTCTTTCTACACTTTAAAATGGACCAAGAGCACTTTAAACATCTTCATAGAAACAGGTCAAGACTTTTGGCCACCGAGTCACACTTATCTGAGATTGGAAAACACAGGAAGGTTCTGGCATGTACAAAGCACTTTGTGTTTTCATTTTAGGTCCACACCAACAGCTGTACTTGCAGGGTTTAATGTCAAGTGTTCATGCTTAACATGTCAATAGCGTCCATTCTTTCACTTTTCTTGGACATTTTAGTTCAGTTGGATGCAAAACGCACACACACACACACACACACACACACACACACACACACACACACACACACACACAGACATACATACAGCACACCATGCATATGCATAGAGAATAAACATGGCGCTGTCCATGGTGCTGAAGTAATAACTTAATACAATTACAATTAGGTACACTGTGTGAAAACACAAAAACACGCACACACGCATGCACGGGCACACACACACACACACACACACACACACACACACACACACACACACACACACACACACACACACACACACACACAACCTCAAATTACTATAAAAAGACAATGAATGCATCTGAAACCTGGATTCCAATTTAACCCTCTTGCATTGCAGCAGAAGATGCCTCTGAAATTCTCGTTGACCTACTAAAACCCGATCAATAACCTGAGCTTGTAAATGAAAACGTTGTTGAAGGCAGGCAGCGAAGTGATCAAGAGAAAAGAAAAAAGAAAATCATAAAGCAACCGAGGAGCAGTGGAAGATTTTGGGGAGTTTGTAACGTAGACTGGAAATTATTGGCAAAGTCGAGTCTGCAGACTTTGTAAAATGCCGCTCCACAGTGGCAACAGATCAGAGGGCTCACCTGCTGGTTCACCATCCAAACGAGGCAAGAAGAGCCACCGAAAACCCAGCAGCAGTGTCAGTATTGTTTGACTGGTTCTTTTTTTTTCCACATCCAGCCTTGCCAGAAGCTTGTAAAACAGGCACTGTTGATGGGATTGCATAATTTATCTGCAAGAAAAGAAACCGGTTGGCATTGTTTTGGGAGGTTTGCAGAAAAGTGACAGAACTGGAGCCACAAAATACAATTCTAAGTCACACCACAGTCTGAAGACTCAGTTACCCAGGAAAGTATGCAGAAATCACCTAATGGTGGAAGACTCTCACTGACTACCAGCAGATGGACTTCACAAGGGTGGCAGGTGGAGTTTATGTGAGCTTGGAAATGTTTGGAAGAAGTTTTCAATGGCAGAAAAAACTTTTCCTCCAAAAAAAAAAAAAAAAAAAAAAAAATGTAAATTTCTGTTTCTTTTTCACAGCAGGATGTTCGTCATTAAGAAATATCATAAAGTTAAAAGGGCTGTGTTCATGTTTCAATAATAAATATATAAAAATGGAGCTAATATTAACTCCATTCATCATAAGTCATCGTGCATATGGATGATGATAATGGTGTCAATGATCACTGTCAAAATATTATGTTGAATTTGATACATTCTTAAATCTACATGAGAAGCCAGGAGACTTACGGCCGGAGCAGGACAAGAGGATACATTTGTGTGTGGAGTTTTATTTGATGTCTCATAAAAGGAAACAGCTTCCAATAATCGTGTTTCTGGGATGTGACACCTATATCTCTCAGACCTCCATCAAGGACAAATTGCTCGGGCGGTGAAAGTCAGATTAGGTTTTCAAGAAAATGGATCTTTATGTTCTCCACTGCATGTTTCTTCAGTCTCCTCGTGTCTCTCACGCTTTCAAATTGGCTTCCCCGTCCATCTGTTAACCCGTTGCCTACACACACACACACACACACACACACTCACTCGGTTCACTCCTTTTTCCTCTTTCTTTCACTCTGCCTTCCTCTCCCCTTTCCTCTCTTTCGGATATCAGTCATACTTCAGCTCGGCTGGGTCGAGCCATGACTGGGTAGAGAGGGGAGGTAATTGAATTTCTCTCCTAGAGTGACTCACATCAACACAGACAATTCAGACATAGCCAGGCGCGACGTAATAGACAGGGAGGGCATCGCGTCGGCTTAGAAGCGCAATTAACTACAGGGGGACACAGACGCTTGAAGGCTGAATAAGAAAGCGAGGGAAATAAATGTAACGGTACTCTCTTCAATTTTACAGTCCATGTATTCACGGTTCTAAGACTGATATGTCATTAGAGCAGCTGCTCCTCAAGTGAGGAGGAATCAGAAACGGCTGCTCTTCTTCCTGTTCAGGTCAGCAGTGTTGGAAGAGAAACGTTACCCGTTTGGAGACATAAAGACAACACCGCTCGCTTTCAGTGGACCACGACGAAGAGCGGTTGACTTTCGCACAGTCGTGATTAACTCACACTTTAGTCCGTCAGTGATGACAGTTAGGTGTCAGGGGGGTCGTCAGCTCTGACTCGGATAAGTCTATTATGTGGCATAAAGAGTCGGATTAGGCAGATTAACTCATGTAGTTCCAAGATTTAACCCCAACATACTTCTTATGCCTATAGGAGCTGTGAGGATTTTTTTCTCCTGTTGTTGTCATATCTACAAAATCAAATAAAATTTTTAAAAAACAACAAAATGATTTTTTGATTATCATGACTAAAAAGGGTATGAGGCTTTTTTTTCCCCACTATTGTAGAAAAACATTAAATTTTCCCTGTAAAAAATTTACTCGCTCGCCAAATGGAATAGCGTGGTAATGGAGATGTCCATCCATGCATCCGTCTTCCACCACTTATCCGGGACCGGGTCGTGGGGGCAACAGTCCTCCAACTCTTCCGGGAGGATCCCAAGGTGTTCCGAGGCCAGTTGAGAGACATAATCTCTCCAGTGTGTCCTAGGTCTTCACCGAGGTCTCCTCCCAGCGCGCCATGCCCGGAACACCTCCCCAGGGAGGCGTCCAGGGAGCATCCTAAAGAGGTGCCCGAGTCACCTATGGTTTTTGACCTCCTATGAGAAACCCCCTGACCTGGCATCTTAACGTAGTGGGGCAGTTTGATTGCCCGTGTGATCCCAGGAGCTATGTTCTTGGGGGCTTTATGCCCCTGGTAGCATCTCCCATGGCAAACAGGTCCTGGGTGACGGGCCAGACTAAGAGCAGGTAAATAACACCCCATAACCTCCTAATGGAGATGTAAAAACTGGGAAAGCCTAATATAGCTTTTGTAATGGCAAAACACAGGAGATAATTAGGTTTACTTTTTTAATCTGAATGGAATACCAGCACAACAGAGCGCCTTGCTAATTCTGCTTCAGTCAGGAATAAACACATTGCTAGTTTTCAAAATCTCAACCAAATAGTTTAGTCTAATTGAAACTCATACAGAATTAAAGATTAAGAACTAGGAGGGATGAAAAACGAATAAACCGACCTTTTTTCACATCAAGTTTAGAAGACCAAGAAAATCAACACAGTTCTGTGCAAATTACTCATGTTTTAGAGAATCCAAATGTTTGTGTTTGATACCTTATTGATGCTGGATCTGCAGGTCTCTTTTGTGCGTGAGTGTGTGTGTGTGTGTTTTTTTTTTTTTTCCAATTGCGTTCTTTTCTATGGATCCTTTACTTCGTTGCAACCCACATGTAATCCTTGACCAGCCATATGGCTGTTGTAGTTGGTGATCAATATTAGGTATTGACTCAATCAACTCAAGGCCATGGTTGCTGAAGATCATCTGAGTCAGGTTTTCCAGTTTTTTTATTGACAGTAAGTCAGTCTATGTCTCATTGCAATCTGAAATGAATGCATATAAACACTTTGAGTTCAGAGAGAAATCATGGAATCAATTTTTAAACTGAAATGCATTCTAAACTTTCCACTCATCAAATGAGAAACCTCTGGCCGATAGCTGGACACACTTATTCCGTCTACAGTGGAAATACAATATTTTTTCAGAAAGTTCCTCCAACTGAACTGTTGCGTGGCTCTTGGAGTAGCTTTGCTTTCACTCTGTCTGGTTCAAACCAGCTCCACAAGGTTGCAATCTGGCCACTGTGTCTAACCTCACTGTCTCGTTCTTTTTTAAAATGCAATTCTAGCAGAGGTTAAGCAAATGTTTTGAGTTATTATCATCCTGTAGGATGAACCGCTGACCAAGGATCACATCAGAGAGTATTAAGTTGGTGCAATGGGTTTCTTTCTTCAAGTTTTCACTTCACAGTTGAAACTGAGTCTTGCTTACTATGTTTCCTATTAAACTCTGTTTGGAGCTGTTGTCCTGTGAGCCGCTGATCACTCGAGCTGTTAACTCTCAGAAACCTGTCTTCTGATTCTGTTGTGGCTTTGGGTCTCTCAGACCTCTTTCTTTCAGTTTTGGTTTCCAAATGGTTTTTGATATTGAAGGAAACTGTACTCATGACACCTTGACTGTCTTGAATGTCACTTTCTGTCCAGGAACCATCTACATTTTTAAACTTGATGATAGTCTGCCCCCTTTTCCTTTAAGTTCTTTTTTTAACTAATTTTTTTATTATCGGAAAAAGTTATTTTAATAATATTCTGAAATGCACAGTTTTGAGTAACCTTTCCATCTTTTTTCAACCTTCTGGCAGTCCGTCACTGAGGAGGAAACCAGAGTATCTGGAGGAAACCCACTCACAGACACAGGGAGAACAGGTAAGATTGACCTGAAGTTCAGTACCTCACATATGACATCGTTTACCATTACGATTTAATATAAATGTAACACAAACAGCTAAAATATTTTTTGATGTTACTTTAAAGCATCAGAAAACCCTAACTTCATTATTGTGCTTAAGACTGGACAATGATGAGGCAAAGAACGTCAAAACAACTGAAACTGAAATACACGAGGAGTCTTTGACCTATGGGCGATCTTTTTGAGCTTTTCTGAGAGCAGCCTAACTTTTTTTCTAAACGTTTTGATTGAAAATACATATGTATCTATTTATTACATTTCTCTTTTGTTGAGTTGATACTTTTTATTTTGCATCTTATTTTTGTTGGTCTTGGGCTCAATAAGAAATGCAAAGAAGCTTTACTTGAAGTGTTGGCAAACTATGGAAGCTAAAAAAAAAAAAAAAGAAAATTCAAAGTGAAAGCAAAGAATCCATCCGGCTTATACGTTCATTCCAGGAGTGCCTGAGCAACAGTGTAACTTCTCACACGACCACTCCATCGATCGGGGCGTTTTCAATTGGATTTGAAGGAGATTAATCATCCATCCTGATACTAATATGGGGCGGAGTGTTATCGTGCTTGAAGAAATCCTCTCTGTGGCTTTTACAAATAAACCAGAGAGGGATGTAATATCCCATCTATTGTCTATTGATTGTGTGAAAGTGAAGAAGGGAAAAAAAAACTTGACTGCTTGACTGCATTGATTGGTACAAGCATTGATCACAACGTAAAAGATGATTATTCCAAATTTTCCATCGGAACTGTTGAAAATTCAGCTTTTTAAACTGTCTGGATAAGGAAAATATGTTTTTCACTGCAATGGAACCTAAATATTATCAGGCAGAGCGAATTGAAAATGTTTTGTGTGTAGGTAGTGCAAGGAACTCAGATTAGTCAAACATAAAGGCCCAGGGAGGAGGGGGGAAAAAAAAGATGTGAAAATCTGGCCGGTCCGCTTTGGCAGATCAACATAAACTGCGAGATAATGAGGTTGAATCAGCTCAGCATCTTTCTCCGTGTCCTCATTATACATTTTCATCAACCTGCCAATTGATTACAGCTGCTGCTTTACAAATACAGCCAAGATTAAGATATATGAAGTAATCAGCACTTGCAAGGGAGTCACTTGTTTTTTTATGCTTACAGAAAAAGAATGAACCTGACTGTGGAATAAGTGGGTAGTTTGTTTTTTTTTCTTTTCCAGTTGCAGTTTGTGTTACCACTTCTTGACACCTTGTGTTTCTGTTTGGCCTCTGAAATGACCACGATGGAAGAGGGGTGCCGCGCAAATTAGATGCAAATTATATTCAAGGAGACAGGTGTAAATACTTGATGTTACTAAGATGCTGACACAAACAAATTGTGATTTGACATCCCTTTTATTTCTAAAGGTTACAGTGAAGGTTCAAATGGTGAAAGACAAACTTAAATAGTATTCCTCTTATCTTGTTAAAAAGAAAGTTTCAAAAACTTGAGGTAATCATGCATTCATCAAACTAATGTTTGTTTAGAGCTGGGCAAAATAAAAAAAAACCCATACAGACACAGGGAGAACATGTAAACTGGGTGTAATTTACCGATTACAATTTTACTATTTGCTTTTACCTCCCAGAATATGAATTTTAGCTTAACAAGCTATTATTTCTCTAAAAGGCAGCTCATCCATATCCATAACGTATGTTTTTCTGATTAATCATTGTAAATTAGCAGCTTCTTATACTTACAAGAAACTAGTGACAAACCCAGCCAAGCATCTTTATGAGCTTTTGAAGCCAAAGGTCTATCTCATAATGTGCTATAATGGTGCCACCGTATTATCAAGAAATGGCATATATTTCTCCAAAGCACTGAGGAGTTATGGAAATATATTGCTGTGGGGTATTGTGGTTGTCTCTGTGGTGCTGAGCCCATTTATCATGATACTGTGACACCTGGGGGAAGATACACTCTGGGAGATTCCAGCACGGAGGCTGATGCAAGATAGTGTAGACACACACACACACACACACACACACAACACAACACAACACAGGCATGCAGGCATGAGACTGAGAACAAAGACATGGACAAAGGTAGAGCACATATCCACCAGATACACTCAAGTTCCATGCTCAAACTATCATGTATTCGTACACGTAGTAGCAAATGTAGGCATGGATGTCCGTGCAGGAGCGTGCACTCATGAACAATTCAAAGACACACACACACACACACACACACACACACACACACACACACGTGCATGCATTCAGCTGTGTTCAGACAACTCTTCACCTCATACAGTAGGAGTAACCAGAGCAGCACAATAAGACAAAGGAAGCCTGGAGGATACGAGAAAGACCCGCCGAGTTACAGGCTCCTCCATCTCAGTCCGCCGACTCAGTAATGGATGAGGGATTGGTAGTCAGACAGTGGGAAGGGGAAACTCGAAGGGAAAAAGAGAGAAAACCGAGGAGGAAAACGGGTAATAGTCTCAAGTGCTCATTTTGCCGGTGACGCCAGAAAATAACAATGTAGGCACTTACCTTCAGCAGATAACAAAATCAATAATCTGTCTCTCCTATGAGGTTAATCAATAGAGTTCTGTGTGCTCGTTATGGGAGAAAATGGTCATCAATTAGTTTTCGGGAACTTTTGAAATGTCAGCACAATCTCAGAGCCCATCTGGCTTCAGAAATATAATTAAGGTGATATAATTAAGGCATTCCATGGTTAATGCTCTCTGAAAAATCCCACTGTGGAACTTAAAGTAAAAATCTGCCATTAAGACTGTAGGATGGTCACACAGGACTACAGAGAGTTGTATGTGGTTTAAAGTTTATAAAGCTGATGCCGCCACAGGTAGAACATGCAAATTCAACAAACATGGAACATAACTTTTTTCTTTGTGCTGTGAGAGGATTGTGTCGATCACGACTCCACCATGCTGCTGCTCGATATGGATTTTCACCTTGATTGTAGCGATGTCTTTTGAAAATGACAAAGAAGCACACCACAAAGCAACGACGCGGACATTAGACGAGAGAAGTAAACAAGGTTAGAGCGTTTTCAGCTAACAAGAATATTCGCGTATTGGAGAACTGCTGAATTCCAATAAATTAAATGAATAATTGAAAACACAAATCCAAAAATCTTTTCATGTTTTTTATCACTGCAATCCTTTCCAATCTCAGGAGAGATGGCATCTCACTGTTGGAGCTTCTTTTTTTTTTTTATCAGCTGGAGTAGCTTCAGTAGCAAACCGAGACATTATTCCCATCAAAATGATAATTTTCCCTTCAAAATGATGCCTCTGAGGAAAGCAAGGTTGAGTCAACATGCAGCTTGTCTGGTTATACTCGATAAGACGGGTCTGAGAATGAATAATGAGAGAAGTTTTACACTCCCTGCAATTTGCTCAGGTAGTTTTGATTTGTATGTGAGTGCGTGTGTGGATACTGGAGCTAAACTTCCAATTTAGTTCACATAATTCTGATTTATGCCCATGTTAAAATCTAAAGGTGGTGAATGTTCAGTGAAAAAGTTCATCTGCAGTCAATCTTCACTCCTTTTTGCTCTCAGTTCAGATCTCTGCCACGGTGCATGCTGGGGAAGAGAAGCCAATATAAACACATGGGGGCAAAGGAAGGGCAAATTGTAGTTTTACATCAAAACACTGTTTGAAGGTCCTCCTCACTCACCTTGTACCTTTTTGTTTTAAGTAGCCTGCTCAGCCAACAGAAAATGTTTTGATGTCTTTGTTTTTACGGGCTCCTGTTGAATAGTGTTTCATGTACACAATAAATGTCCTGAGGATGGGATTGTATCTATAGAAGTTAAGATTCTCTCTGTGTTTCTGTGTGTAACCAGGTATACAATTAAACATCCATTCCTACCTGGTGAGCTCTGGGAACTTTAGAATAACGGTGTTAAACTGACTATTGTTCAGGGGCCACATAAAGCCCAGTTTGATTTGAAATGAGCCATTTTATTGAAATGATACTAAATAACCTGTAAATAATGGCAAATCTAAAAGCTTCCCTATATCATTCCACATACCAGACTGAACCCTCTGCTGGGACAGTTTTGGACCACAAGCCTTACATTTAATAACCCTGATCTAACTTGACTGGAGCAACATGTGACCACATTCATCCCAGACATTTGGATCTTTACTTGCATGGAAAGACAGCTGCTACTACCTGCAGTGCCAGTTATCCACAAGGTAAGCTAAACAACTCTTATGCCACTGCTTCAAGAAGATAATCACAACAATGACGCATGGAAGAAAAACAATAAAAAAAAAAAAACAAAGAACAAAATCAAAAACCTTCGGACGTGGTTTAATCTTGAGTAATATGCTGTAATTTTTAATAATTGCATAAACACCAAAAAGCTTATAGGCACTTTCAGCATATACGGATCATTAGTGTCTGATATGAACGATATATCAGATGAAGACTCGCCACTAAATTTTAAATGGCACAGAAGAGTGTGCAAATCGATTTATATCTCAGACATGGAGGAGTGACAATCTGTGTTGTCTGGCACTGCGGATGAAATGTGACCATGTCAAGTCCAGGTCCATAATTACTCAATTATTATCCAATCATTGCTTTTCTTTACAGAAATAAACAGCCAATTGAAAAAGAAATAAATTTAGGAGATTCTTCTGCCCGAGCTCCCGCTGTGGTGATATGATATTGACTGTGAAACACAATGTTTACACATTCTGTAAAGCTGCTATCAATAACAATTTATCCCCTCTGCTGCTGTACATGTGCAGTCCGCTGGCTGTAATTACAATAAAGACAAAAAAAGAGGAAAAAAAAAGAACAAAAATGCAAGAAATGAAGGGAACAATCTGTGTGATGGAGTGAGGTGTACGGAGGCTGTGTGTGACCACAATCATCAGTCCCATTGATCTATTGTTGGCTGACATGCTGCACTGACCTTTACTTACATTATCTGCCATCATTTCACCATAAACCCCAGATTTATGGCTTTAGTGAATGCCAGCCTCCTAAAAATCTTGTCTCCTCCTTCTCTTTGTCATCCTGTCCTTCTTTCACTCACTCGGTCTTTTTTTCACCAACGCTCCCCCACCCGGTCCGCCCCACCCCACCCACCACCACCACCACCACCACCACCAGCGTGTCATCTCCTCACCTCCGCCTCCCCCTCTCTCATCCCTTCTCCTCTGCTGGCTTGGTGTTTAACACTGGAGAAGGTCAGAGTCGTTAGTAGCATGGTAATAGACAATGTAAATTAGAAGGCCAGACTCAAAGGAGATTAAAATATAACTCCATGTCAGAGCATTACCGAGCCAATATATCCTCCCCAGTGGGAGCAGGCACCTGCTTGTACAGCCTGTGTGTCATGTTATAATCCTGCAGTGTATCTGCTCCCTGTCAACAGTGTTTAAACAACACCGCTACATTAGGATCAAAACATTTCACCGTAGATTATACAGCACTGGCCCCAATATGTAAAATGAATACACAAAACAATAAAACCTGAAACCGATTCTCTACCGTGAGAAATCAGATAAAAAAAATCCAAAAAATGAGACAAGACTTAAGTGCAGTAGTGAGTGAAGCGGCAACACAAGGAAAGTGGATCCGGCTGTTTGTGCATCTTTGGTGTCTTCACCAGATGACAACGTGATAAACAGACTGTGTCCTAGATTTGCGAATCACACTGAAATGCAAAATATTTATAATTGGGTGTACAATCTCATTCATCCAGAAAGGTAACGTGTCAAAACAATTAACTCAGCTCAACTGTACGTGGTGGTGATACGTGGCAGATGTTTCATCGCTTATTTAAGAAAAAATGGCTTCATCATTTCATGTTATTCACTCGTCTGGTCTATCCTGTCAATCACAAGTGACCTCCTCCTTTAAGGGTCAAGGATATTTTATTGTCATTGCGTTTCTACAGTGAAACCTTTTGGGCGCTTTCAAAATCAACACAGTGCGACAAACAACAGCAGCGATGTTGTGGGTTTTTGTACTATTCAGGATCAGTTTGTTGTTTTCATCACATCATCCACCATCCATCAGCAGTCTTTGCAATGGAGGAAAAGGTGATCTTGTTGAGCTGTTGTCTAAAAAGAAGCATGTCTCAATCTTCTGGGATTTTGAGAGATCGCAAAAAAGTAAATAATCAGAGGAGAGTATTTTTATGGTAACATGTCTGTGGGATTAGATTAGATTAAACTGAAAACTAAAATGAAAATGATCATTATGACATATTTTTCATTTTTAAATTTGATCTTAAATGCGTTTCTTTGGGGGATGCAGTGTGAGTAGGTTTCAGAACATATTAGTGGACTATTTGGTGAGCCAAGTTATCTTTGCAGCAATATTTTGCATTGATGCAACTTGTTGGAAGATTTTTCTTAATGATGCTGAAGTGATGGATAACTGAGATAAGAGCCTCTCAGCCTGCTACATTTACTTTTTCCACTTTTTTGTTGAATGTGACTTGTGACTAGAATTTAGTAGGAAATTTGCACTGAACCACATCATTCAACATTTCTGGAGGTAAACAAAAAAAGGCTTTGGTGAGAGAATACCTGCTTAGTCAGACAGCCTCACTCTGTTCTTTTCTTCAGAGCGTTTGCATTCCTCCCTGCAGATCCAATTGACCTCCCATAAAACATTTATATTTTGAAGAGATATTTTTGATATTAAACTTTAAAGAAGGCCCATTCAGATAAAATTGCTAATGCTTTTGCTCTTGGCCATGTTCAGTGTCTGTGAGTTGTATCTTTTAATCTGAAATGTGAAGTTGCCAGAGCCTGACTTTGACTCCTGAGACCTCATGAGCAGTTCCCAAACAGACTTCAGAAAAACTGCTTAAGTCTAAAGTTTTCTCTTTGCCTGAAAACTGTGCTGATGCACAACTAAACAGAGGTTGAGATGACTGATGATTTCAATATGTATATGCATATTATATATATATATATATATATATATATATATATATATATATATATATATATATATATATATATACATGTCCTTTATTTAACCAGGTAAAAGGCTTGTTGGGATCCAAAGTATTTTTTTCAAGAGATTTTCTCTTTTAAATTCTCATTAAACCAAATATATAGAATAGAGCTTCACTGTCATCATGTCACACACAAAGTATCAGCATGACGGAATTTAGGGGATACTCTTAAAATAGAATAAAACCTAATAAATACATAGAATGAAATGAGTAATTAAAATCACTATAAACACAACCAGTCTTTCAGGCAATGTCAGACAATATTAGTGTCTCTTCTGAGTGAGTTCATTGTTCAGAGGTGTGAGCCTTCAGTGCTCTGTAGCGCCTCCCTGATGGCAGGGGGGAGAACAGCTGGTGGCATGGGTGAGTTCAGGGGGAGACCAACTGTTTCCTACACTGTCTTTCCCACTCTCTGAAGGCTTTTCTGGTCTCTCTTCGTACAGCTGCTGTACCAGACTGTGTGACAGTATGTCGGGGCACTTTCAATCCTGAGCAGCTTTGGACTGATATTGTTCTTCCTCAGTATCCTTTGAAAGTAAAGTCACTGTTGGGATCTTTTATTTTTTTTTTAACCCGGTTGCAGGAGTTCTTAAATGATTGTATTCGTGGGGTATGTGGGAGTACAGTCGGAGGTGTAAAGTGAGTAGAGAACTGGGCCAAGCACACATCCTTGAGGTGCACCTGTGCGGAGGGTCAGAGTTGGGGAAAGGTGTGTGTCAAATTTGACAGTCCGTGGGCATTCTGTAAGAAAGTCTTTAATCCATAGACACAGAGTGTCGCTCAGGCCTGGGTCATGCAGTTTTGTGACCAGCCTACTGGGGATGATGGTGTTGAATGCTGAGCTATAATCTATAAAAAACATTCTGGCATAACGTCCTTTTCTTGTCAAGGTGTGTGACTGCAGTATGTAAGGCAGTGGCAACAGCATCTTCTGTAGATCTGTCAGCTTAATGCACTTTGATGCACCAGTAGAGTCCACTCCAGTCCTGTAGGGGGCGATAAAAAAAAATCAAGCCAGAACCAAGGGCAGGTGGAACCAAAATTCACAATGCCAGCTAGTAGGGGGATGGGATTCACCTGTGCAATCTAATCTGACAGCATGTTTGGTGGCAGCTCTGTTGGCTCTCAGGAAGACACAATCGCAGCTCCTGATCAGTCTCAAGACACAACTGGTAGGAGAGACTGGACTTGTTTGGTTGATATTGTTATGGTGTAATCAATTGATTTTTGATTTGAACAGTTTTTGTGTTGAATATTTGTAGGGTAAAACACTGAATTGAAACTTTGTTAACTTAGAAGTTAAATATGATACTTTGAGTTACATATTGTTACTTTAATCATTATTGTATATAAAATGTAATCTTTATCTGTAAGCTCCATCCTGAGGGTGAGATGTCCCAGGATCCCTCTCTGCAAAGAAGTGATTGACCTCCTCAGCAAGATGATCATTACTGTCCAGGAATAGTTGGTGAGTTCCTCTATAGTTGATAATGTCCTGGATGCCCTGCCACATGCGTGTTGGTTCACCATTACAAAAGTCAATCCTCTTTTTGTGTGTGGCCTTAGCCTGTAGGATGCCCTTCTTTATGCTTGGCTGTACTGTAGTGTTCCCCAGCTCCCAACCTGAATGCTGCATTCCTCTCTCTCAGTAGAGTCTGTACCTCTCTGGTCATCCAAGGTTTCTTGTTTGGGAAAACCTGAATGTGTCTGCTGGTGGTTTTGAGTGTGGGTTCTTATGGAGCATAAGAAAGACTCCCGTCAGTCCTGTCAAAGCAAGTCTAGCATCTATGACGGTGGTATTTGTGCACCACTTGCTACTCGGGTAGATCCACGAGCCCCCACCATAGTGATTCACGGAGTTTCTGGTGATCGACATATTTCCTCCGGGATCTTGTGCTCATGGTGAAATTAATTCGTAATTGGCACTTGACGCCTCCTGTCAATCCGTAGTAGTTCCTCACTCAGTCCCAGATGTGTCTATTCACACACAAACAGCCATGCAATGAATTTAAGAGGGCACCGAGCCACTGTAGCACGCCGCCATCTTATTAGCCTCATTTCCACTTTTTTAGGTCATCGGGTCATCTGGACTTGGTCGTGTGTCTTGGAAGATGTTTTACACTTTATTCAAGTAGCTTCATCAGTTCATGTTGCTCCTTGGGAAGTTGACCCGATACCTCAGTGCTTGATACCGTGGGACTCAAGTATTTTTCTAGGTAGTTTCTTTCACTGTTACATGTTTCTTGTGAAAAGCAATCAGAAGCTAACATTGTTTTCAAAACCTTTACAAACACTGTTCCCTTGTTTAATGGTAATTGACACATGTTCATCCGATCCTCCAGTCCGTGACACCATACGTAACCTTGATTAATGACGGACAAAGACAGAGTGCTATTACATGCCTATTGACTCTAAATCTGCAACATCAGGCAGGCTTCAGCATCCCCAATTAGAGCTCATTTACAGTAATTAGCACTGATGGAAGGGTAGACGGCAGAGAGGAACAAAACACTGAGTGGTTTCAAGGACGGGCAGTGACATTTAGATTTTTTTTCCTTGAAAAATAGTAATGGGTTTCAGGGAATGCTGAGACTGCTGGGAAGTCTGAACGCATGTCCTAATGGATTTTGTGGTTAGAGGATAGATGAGCGAATGCGGGTGCAAGTGATGTATGTGTGTGGGTATCCACTGCCATCTCTGTATCTCGCAAGCATTCCCTGTAGAAAAGGGTCACCCATTGAGATTTCCAAGGCTTAAGAGTCTTGGGGAATGTAGCGAACCCCTGGGGATTAAAAAAAATGTAATAACTATCATTAATCACAGGTGGTAAGTCACATTGTGCAGCATGTGGGCAGGCTGCTCAACACGTGCTGGAACCCAAACGTGTACCGCTGAAACATAATCGTTATTAAGACTCTCAGATTTCTAACACTTAAGGTTAGGTAATAAGATGCCGTTCGATCTTTTCTCTGCGTTAAGCTGGACAGGTGAGAACAGCTTTGGTGAACCAGCCAGTGACAGTTGGTCTCTGCCATGTAAACCCTGCAGCTGGTCACATTAAATCAGCATTCACAGTAAACGCTTCATGCTGCAGTCATTTGTTTTTTAGGAGCAGCTGTGTGTACGTATACAATGAACGGGCAACTGTTTTTAAAAACTGCGTACAGCCTTCAGAAGCGCTCACGACACAGTGTGATTTCACTCGCGGCTTGTTTTATAGCTGCTGAATTTAAGTGGCATCCGGTACTTTATATGTATTTGTAGTGTCTCTAAAGGAGAGCAGGAAGTCTTTACAATAGC
This sequence comes from Salarias fasciatus, assembly GCF_902148845.1. Taxonomy (NCBI): domain Eukaryota; kingdom Metazoa; phylum Chordata; class Actinopteri; order Blenniiformes; family Blenniidae; genus Salarias; species Salarias fasciatus. Next base: position 15,007,245 of record NC_043756.1, read on the forward strand.
AGAGTTAAGCTCGTTTTAGTTCAGGGTTACAGCTCCACATGATTTGTTTAATAATGACACCTCAAAATTCCCTTTTTATTTTAGAGCCAAAAAGTGTGATTAAATTATAAAATGGTTAAGTACATTTTATGAAACCTGAAAAAGTAAAAATTTATGAAGATAATTAAGTGAATTTGAGAAAGGATGCCACAAAACCACAGTGAAATGCTTATATTTTGTTGTTTATTGCAAGACATACACTTTCTGCAGCTTTCGGCATCTTAATGCAAATTAAATCCGTTCAAGTGGGCTTGATTATGTGTCTTTTAAGACTATTTCACCCTTATCCCAGTGGCTTCATCAGTAAGTGATGAAACCGTCTTCCAAGACCAAGTCCAGCTGAGGATTTCAGTTTGCATCGAAATACCTCCTACTAGAGCTAAAGAGAATATACATGGACAGCTTTCAGCATGCCTGTTTTTACATTTTCCCTTTCACAGCATGCTGATACCACCTTCCTAAGCAATAAATGAGCAAACTATTACGTCTGTTACTCTGAAACAGTGTGCTCCTCAGTGAATACACGAAAAAGATGCTCACTGTTCAAGAAACATTTCAGTTTACTGTTTCTTAACAGTCTTTAAACCCCATTTACACAGCAATGTCTTCAAGTGAAAACTGTAAACTTTAGTTTTCAACTGCTGAAAAAGCAACTTTTTGAAAACTACTCCCAAGGTGGAAGTTATAGAAAACACTCTGCCTTTACAGTATATACACGTTTATATAGTGTATTGTTCTCTGTGTGTGGTTTCATGAAATAAAACAAACAGAGTCAACTCATGCCCTTTCCATGTAAACAGACACAGTTTTCAAAATGTCATTGTGTAAATGCAAAACTTCCCTGAAAAGAAAAATGTAATGCAAAATATCATCCTGTGAGGAAAAATAGACACTCGAGCAGGTAAAATTTGGCATGGGGGTCCCCCATCAAATTTCGTCACAAATTCATTAAAAAAAATCTTCACTCAATTAATAATTGACTCATTCTGCTCATTATAAAATATATCTGATCCCAGATGTAGTATGTGACCAAAACATGACTACTAAGGCATTTATTTATTCATATCTCCAAATCTGCTGATAACCTGCCAATAAAAAGATGGTTAAACCCTCCTCGCTAGAACAATTAAAGGCTGTAAAATCCCATACAGCACTGTAGCATTCTTCACATATAATGCCTGCAAACTGTTTTCCATTATCAGAGTGACCTAACATAAAGACCTGACCTGATCTGATTGGAATCCTTAAGTATACTTTATTATTCCCTTTGTGGAAATCACTTCTCTGCATTTAACTCATTGTACTGATAGTTAACTGTAACTCCACTAGGAGCTGTGTGCTGCTATGTTGCTGTGTTAAGAATGAAGAGCCTTGTTCTGTGACATGTCAGCAGTGAAATTTAAAAATGCCAACTATGTTCCAAAGTTTGTTTCTCTAATCTCTAACCACCACTGCAGCACTGGTACTTATATCTATGTCGTGTTTTACTTTACTGAGATTGATTAGTATTTACCCTGACAAGGTTGTGTGTTCTATTAGTTAGATTGTCCAAATAGTTATCATGATGCTGTTTGTTTCTTTTCGAGGACTGAGATGAATATCTATGCACACGATTGTATTTCCTCCATTACTGTGCCTGATATGAATCTCCACTGAGGTTGTTGTTTTCAGTTGTTGGGACTCATGTGAGTCTTCATGCTGACTAACATGTTTCTGTTATTAATGGAACTGATGTGAATTTATGCCAATTATACTTCATCTTTCACTATTGGGGCTGATCTAAAATTTTTACTGCATCTTCTGCCGCTGTTGAGTCCAACGTTGCTTTTCCAGAGTGAAATTTAGACTTCCTCTCAAATGGGCTTTAAAATGTACAACACAATAAATGCTGTTGAATAATTGACCTTTGGCACCGACATGTAGGAAAATAAAAGTACTTTCTGCGAATATAATAATGTGCAGGCTACTGAACAATGGAAACCTGTTTTTATTGCTATCATGTTCAGTTAACCCATGAGGACAATCCATTTAATGTTGTTTAATTATTTATTTAGTAAAATATAACACACACACACACACACACACACACACACACACACACACACACACACAGATGAACATGTCAGAAAATCATATGTGTAAAGTCATAACTCCATAAATTGTTGGCTAAAGATGATTATAATTGAATCCTCTCAAGAACTGATGTCTGCTCTCTCTCTCTCTCTCTCTCTCTCTCTCTCTCTCTCTCTCTCTCTCTCTCTCTCTCTCTCTCTCTCTCTCTCTCTCTCTCTCTCTCTCATATTCAGACTTTCTCTCCCTTGGTTTCTGAATTTCCCTCCATCGCTGCTTCCTCTAGATTATCTGTTACTTTATGAATTACACATATTATCCCTCTATTAGACGCACGGACAGGACCAGATCTATGACTCATTAATAAAATACTTGCTGGACATTGATAAATACATGACATGATGACAACGTCACAGGAATTAATCTCCATTTTAAAGATTGCCTCTGATTCATTAATCCATCTAATTACTGCAGATTTCACAAAATATCTCCGTCCTGATCTATCTCGTTCAATTTCTTGTCCTCTCCCTCCATTTATCTCGTTGTGCCTCCAACCATACATCCCAACCCCCACCGCCGAGCCGCTGCTCCTCAGACTTATGGATCTCTACATAATAGATGAATCTGTCCAAGGAGACCGAATAAAGGCTCTTAGCAGTGTGATGAATTTTGTACATTATCAAATTACATGTCTTATCAATTCACCCCCACCAGCATCAAAGGCCAAAAAAAAAAAAAAGTGAAAGTGCACATTGACGTACATAGATCCACAACTGTGCCGCTGCCATTTGATATTGACTGACAAACAAATTAAGACAAATGAAAAGACCTTCCACGACCTCGACAAAATTGCAGTATTTGTGTTTAGTATTTATTTATCTAATGCGGTGCATCTTAATTGCCACAATTCAGTCTCCAAGTTATCCAAGCCCTCTAATTGCTGTGACTTTAAAACTTTTAATTTTTATAGTAATTACTCTTTTTTTTATTTATTATTATTGGAGAGACTATTGTTGATTACTGGCGGTTCTGATAAGTGAATCTCATTTGATTTTCTCTCTACTCTGTAAACAAGAATTTATTATTTTTTTTAAAGAACTTTCCTTTCAAGAATAGCCTTGCATTCATCTGCTATTACAACTAACAATATATGGGTTCAGATGGGTTTCTATTCATAATTTAATGACTGATTTTGAAATATATTTTCACAAAATCATCTTTCTGACCTTCATTTTGAGATGTATTGTGATGGACTGAACAATACGTGACATGATGTTCATACTTCTCAGCACAATAGCAGCTTCTCATCTGTAATTTCTAGCCTCTGTTTTTCCAATGTAATCCCCATTAGCTGATCAGCTTCCTAATAGAAGATCAGCATCAGCTTGAAAGGAGCATATTTAATGATTTTACATTCCCACAAAGTCATTCTTTAATTCATCACAAGATATATTGTTGTTCTTTGAAGTGTGGTTGGAAAAACACATGTCAGTCTTTATATTTTGCTTAACCAGCTGTATAATATAAGCATTTTGACAAGCTGCAAACAAATCTATTGACCATCTCTGAAAAACAAATTATGAAAAGTACCTCTGCCGTCATTACTGGTAAACAGTCCCAATCAATGTATTTAATCATTTATGAAAGTGACAATGTTAAAAACAGTGCGTGCTTTGGTAGGATTTCTCAAATGTTGAGCAACTCCAACCCCAACTCCTCCATGTTAACTAAAAATCTACCATATGAAAGACACCCATGAGAACAAAATCAAAAAAAATGAAATTTGCATAAACAAAAGATGCATTCATTCCCATGTCTTCCCTACTTGAACTTTGTTCAAAAGCTACTTGTCATAAATTATTGCATGTGTGAGTAAAACTGTAGATATAAATATGCAGAACATTATTATCAGAAAAACATGAGTATTTTCAAAGTGCTTTGACAGCGGGTTCATGCCCGAGGATTTATTTTTGTGTCGGGCTCTTAAATGATTTAAGTTTCAGCTTAAATTGCTTTGTTGAAGTATCTTACTGAAGAGGCTCTTTTCACTCCTATTTTCGTCTGGAAAAGCTGGGGAAGAATGCTTCACTTTGGCTGAGGTGAAGGGCAAAACCCAGGAGAACTCCGTATTTTGACAAAGGCTTTCGGGACAGAGCGACGCAGGCACACATTTCCCTTGGCAACAGAGTTGAGCGCTTCCTAGAGCCATTAAATGTCAAATCAAATGTAAAAACAAATCACAGCATGAGACTGCTGATGTGTTTATGGTTTCAAATGGACTGAAAAGGCTTTTTGGAACAACAACAGCGTTATGGCTCAAACCCAATACAATTTTGATAAATATGCTTTTAAGTTGTGGGCGTAGTTGATGGCTCGGTGGTTCAAGTTCAAAACACGACGTGGTTTTCTTTTTCAGCAGAGAATTTGTTAAATTGCTCCATGTAAAACAAAATATTTGAGGAGGAATCTGCTATGCTTTAAAGTCTGCAACATTATCTCGCATTAAAACTGCGATTTATATGTTTTATTTTATTTAAAATGGTAATATTCTGAAATAAGGTCAATTGAATGTATGGCAAAATAAATTTAAAAAATCATATGAAGCCAAAAGAGTTCAGTCAGCTTTCCAGTCCCACAGGGAGGGATCCTGTTCAGGTCTGAGCTTATTTCTTGGTTGTCATGTGAGTTTGGTGCAGCAGTGTGGCGCTTGCATGGCTGTTACTAGGAATCGACCGTTCTGATGAATGTCCTGCATTGCCTCCGAGTTGAACAATAGAAAAGATAGTACACTGAAACATGAAGGAAGTCTGTACCCCGACGCCAAAACCTGCCAAAAAAATGTAATTTTAGAAAAGGGACTCATCTTCTTCAGGCTGTTGCTCCCTGCTGTCAACAAGCGTTTTGATCTTTTTGAGCGAGTGACTCATGTGTCTAATCTCTTTCCTCACTCCATCCCTGCAAGAATAACTCGAAACATACCTAACCTCATTTCAACTAAAGGAAATGCTAAATTCAGCCTGTTTTCACACTGAAGATAACAAAATATGATTTTTTTTTTTTATGTCCCTATATGTACCTGAATGTGCATGAGTGGGGCCGTCATTTGCATGCGACTGTTCTCAGATGTTTTGACTCCATTATGGTTGAATGATGTGAAACATTCGGTGGGCACAGACATAACGTTGCCTGTTTTGTTTGCTGTGTTGGAGCTTGATTTTGTGTGTGTGTGTGTGTGTGTGTGTGTGTGTGTGTGTGTGTGTGTGTGTGTACTCCACAATGTGTGATTTATAAATATGTGTGACGGTTGTTATCCTGTTTTAAATGTGCTGTAGCTGGAGTTTATAAAAAGAAAATGAATCTAGATGTGAAAAGATGTGACTCCTTTTGGTATTTTTATGCTGAAATGTAATTTATTCTCCTCACACCAAGAGCCCACAGTGTAGGTTCGACATGATTCCTCTCCTTTCATGCTAAATCTGGCACATGCTAATTGAATTGTCAAGAAGAAAAGGTGGCACCAAACAAAATTCATGATAAGGTCAAAAGAACACAAAGTAAAAAAAAAACAAAAACAAAAAAACAACTGCTATAATCAGGAAACAGACCAAGGACTGTGTCAACATCAATGTGGCAGCCAAATTGTGAGCTACAGACAGATGAAAGAAATAAAAAAAGGATTCAAACTTTCTCTGATGTTCTCAACAAGGGAGTAATGTTTTTTTTTCTGTTATGCTTACAGGTTTCTCTGTTCGTTTAGTTTTCTAAGATGCATGTTGAAATCTCAATAACTCACTCTTTTTCTGTTATTTATGTTGAGTTTGGAATGATGTTTTTAAGGCCTGTCTTTCTTTATTTTCATATTTGGTCTCTTTCACCTTCCACGATGCTGTATTTTCCTGCCTCTGTGTTGCTGATTGAAGTTGTGCGTCAATTAGAGATTGGAAGGAACACTGAAGCCAGATGTATGTTTACTAGACTGTAGATCACAAATCATTGGTCTTTTTGTAGAATCACAAACTGCCTTTTGCTTCCTCACAAAACAGAAAGTGGAACAAAAGTAAAAGGGCAGGCAGCATGCGGTCAGTAAATGTTTTTCTTCCCCCTGTCACAATTAAGCAACATTTAAAGAACTGTTGTTATAATGCTGCTTATCATGAAATAGTGTGAGGTTTAAGAACTATTGTAATTTAAGTACTTAAGTGCTTAAAAAACACCCACACAGCCAAATGAGGACATTATTCTAGCTCCCTGTGACACATCTAAGCCCCAGCTGGCCTGATTTGCATAAACGGTGCATCTCCGAGTCAAACATACTGTAGATCAGATCTAAAGCTACGGGCTTCCTGCATTATTCTACACCGGCAACTTAAGCTCTGACACTTAGATAGTTAATTTTGTAAAGAAAGAAGCGAAAAGAACTAATCAAACCAACAAATACACTGTGCATCCAACCTAAATGCATTAAAAACAAACAAATTTACAAATAGAATTGAAAGTTTCTCCAAAGGTTGAGTGAGGATTCCTGTGAAACTTTTCAGCCACTTTGTTTCAGGGTTGTTGTGCCTGGTTGTCTGGGTGAATAGCACAGAGGTAGGGTGGTGGATTGATTTGTTTTACTTCTATTACACCGTTGAGCCAGATTTGGGAGTTTAAACGGCGGCACAATAGAGGAGAGGAGGTGTCTGCCCGGATCAGTGAGAATACATGCACACTTGTTAGCTGTGGGTTGAATCTCTGTCATGTCTATGTTGCGGTAAATTGCTGTTTGTTAACAAACAACAATTTAATTAAATCTCATAATGGGCAATCTGACTTTGGTTTGATGTAAATTACTATGCAATGAGAGAAGAACTTGCTTTGCAGCTGTAGCTAAATCTGAACGAAATGAAAGATGTTATTGACACCCAGTGACCGACACAGCCTGCAGATATAATTTTGTGCTAGAAATTCATTTCTCCATCCAGCTCAAGGGAATTATTTAAAATACATTCATTTTGACCTAAAGATAACTTGATTACTTTTACTGATTACTTGTTAGGAGCCAAACACTGAAGAAAGATTACACACACACATGCATGATTTCCAACCATTTAGGTTTCTTCTTAGAAAAGTTGTGGACCTCCCAATCTATACTTTGCAAGAATGTCATAGTGAAGCCAAAAGCTGATAAATACACACTTTCACAAATGTAGAAAGATGAACGCAATCAGTTCAGATGTAGTTTATTAAGGCTGACTGGTGCAGAACCCAGATGATTTCAGACTTGATGCATCAAGTTAAGTTCTGACCCATAATATGATTCATCAACGCAACTTTGATGCTTGAGAAACCAAACCTCCACAAGGAGGTTTTCTAGGTCTTTTTGAACACTCAGTTTTCACTGTTTCAGCAGACAAAAAGACAAGTAAGATGATTTATGAGGGATTAGGGTAATCGGTTTGCAATAGAATCACACAGGACTCTCATTATGTGTAAATAGGATGTTAATTGAATTAGACAAGGTTTTTGTACTGGGACAAATATACAATCTGTCTGAGTGCACCGAAGTGTCCAGAAACCATAATCTGGAGCTGCTCCAGGGAGAGATGAATAAATTTGGCCCCAGCAGACCTTCGCCTGCACACTGAGCCCTTCACTGTGAAGTGAAAGTTGTAACCTTGCAGCACGTACTTGGGAACATTATCACTAGATTGCTCGGTATTGTATTGACAGCTCCTCCACCTTGGCCTACTTAATAACTAAAAAAACACTTTTTTTTTTCAAGCCATAAAAAAGGTTCTAAATTTACACACTATTTAGCACTTTCTCAAGGCCATACCTCACGCACTTGTCAGGTCAGTACAGAGAAAAACCTGTGTAAAAGCGGGGCTCGTACAATAGTCGGGCTTTTCAGGGTCTGACAAACACAAGGACGCACAAACGTGTAATATATCTGTTTATTCCTTGTTCTGTATCAGACGATTAAAGACAAGAGAAGGGCTGAACACATGATGGATCAGTTCAATAAGCTATTGACATTTGAATTTTTCTAACAGATTGAAGTTCCAGAAATTGTTTATTTGGTCATTTTTGGTCTTGTAAACACTTGAGTCAAATGGACTGAATAATAAATAAATTAGCTAATTAAGCACCACACTGAGTGCTACCAGTAAAGAATGACAGGGGTAGGGGATCGGGCATTCGAGCCTTTTACAGTATCTGTGAGCCACTAATGGCCACATAACCTGATAAATGAGGACAGGCCGCCTCGATGGGGACGAGTGGAAGACTTTTGACCCTTTATGCACTATTCACACACACACACACACAGCAGCAGATGCAAAAATGAGAAATAATGGGGAAAAACGGCAAAAAACAAAAAATGCTTTCATGCAAGAAAACAAAACTTGAAATTTCCAAGTTCCAAAGTGTGTGTAGTTTTTGTTCCGGAGTTTTGAAAGTAAAAATACCAGAATAGACAGATCCCTTCTCAGTTCAACACAGTGGGTTTCTCAGCACGTGCACCTGCTCTGTGGTAAACCTGATTTCAGTAAAACACAGGTAAGATGGTGATTTTTGGAATCACATCAATGCATTTACTGTATTCATATACCATGTATATTCATTAAATTTAAAATTTGAAGTATCAATATGAAAATGAAGAACTCCACATGACAGATCACCAGCCACATGAGCCAACAGACCAATGAAATCATGCTCGTAAGGTTGGTCATATTCATGCATTTTTCTAGCCATAGACAAGTTTTTTTTTTTGGAAATCTGTCAATTTTAATATTTTCTCACAAATGCTGAAAAGTTTCTTTGATCTTTAAACTGGATGGTTGTAGAGCATTCAGGTTTTCCCCCTTCCCACTGGGCAATCGGAACATTCCCACTTCCCGCACATGATATCTGTATAAGCATAACTGTAACAACGTTTCTCAATCACTGTCATCGAACATGTTGAAATGCAACTATATTTCGGCGGGACTGATGCGTCTTCTGCTGTTTCACTGAACAGCTCAAGTAATGGCCGATATCCAAAAAGGCATCTATCTTTATTTGGATGTACCGCTGGTTTTCACACTCAAAGGAGGCCCAGCATTTGTGTGAAACGCTGTTCCAAACACACCGGTGGAAATAGTCCATTCATTTCCGCGCGTGTCGTCGTTGCTGGGCAACGCAGTGTCCTGCCGGCTGAGATGTTGCTGAACATCTCAGTATGATGATGTTGGGGAGAAAAGTGTTACATATTTGCAACCAGCGAAGACGTAAGAACTCGCTGCCCGCAGCATGAACTGGCCAAATTCTCTCCATCGCTGAACCCGACAGCCGCTCTTTCCTTGCTGGAGACGGGGCGATAGAACACAGAGCAGGGTACTGCCCGACCAAAGTACCTCCATTGGTGGCTCAACTCTTATGAGAGCATTATAAATCTAGACTATGGTAATAGAGTAGCCAGCCTCTCAGGCCTGGAAATGACTTATTATGTGTCAGTATTTTTTCCTTCCTCTTCAAGGTATTTTGGCTTGAAGTGTAAATAATTAATTTCCCTATTTAAAGAGCGTCATGTTTGATTTATAACCATGGAGGTGCGGCGAGGTGACTGTATAGGGGTGGCATTCGCTTCTGAATGACATAAATATCTTCATTCCGAAGTGGGCAAGAACATGGAGAAGAAAACTGCAGAGAAATTTTAAAGGTCCTTATCAAGGTGCTACAAAGTCTGGAGAAATAATTGCAAAAATACAACATTTGATAAAGTCATTGTTTTAAGGATGCTTTTACAATTAAAACAGCTGCTATTCTCAGAGTACAGGTTATATATGAGTTTAATCTTTTGAAATGAAACGCTATAGCAACAAGTAAGTTGAATCTTCATTACAGAAACACAGCGGACGATTGCATCTTCTTCGTTTAGATCAAAACTATTGACGAAGTATGTATGGCTTGCAAGCATCAAAATTGATTGTAGTTTTAAAGCAGTCAGTGGAAACTTTCAAATGAATACCAGAGATGAGACTTTCCATCAAGTTAGAAAACCACTGTTGCATATCAAATGAAAGCTCAGTGTTGGAGGATGTGCCTCCACCTCCCAGAGCTACACCACATGGCGCCCCTCAGTTCTCACACACCACACACACTTTGTTTCATAAGTGGTAATTTGGGGGGAGTTGTCTTAATGTTCTTCACATGAAGAAGACATTGAGACTGATGAGCCATGAAAAGCACAACTTGCTAGTTACATGCTTTTAATCAGATATGTAACTGTTACATTCAGGATTTTACACTTGCATATTTTGTCTTTTTCAGACATCTCAAATAACGTTATATTGAATTCTGATTGTATTTATTAAAACAACTGTTTTGCCTTCCACTTCTGTTCAATTCTTTATTAATTTTCCCTCAAAACTGAAAAAAGGGAAACACTGTGGTGGAATAAATTCACCCCCATTTATTCTGCTGCACACCCCATGAAGCTCTCTGGGCCTCCTCAGCAGAGGCATGCCCCCTCATGCCCCTCTCTTTGAATGCAACTGATATAAACCATGTAGCACCTACATATTTTAACAATCTAGGACCTTAGTGGAGTGAATGTCGAACAAACCCAAGGTTATACGAACCCAAAGGTAAAATAAACGAGCACATGCACACTCAAATCATCACTTCTACCTAAAATGATCATTTTGACATGTTTCAATTGAAAATTTCTGTATTGTTTTATCACTTCAATTAAACTGTACGTCAGTCACAGAATAATCATTTCTGTTTCTGTTGATGTTCATAGCAACAATTGATAGTTCATACTAGACACACATGTATCGACCATGGATGAGCACAGCGTGCTGGGAAATTTAATAACCGAAGCCCTGTCTCCTAAGCCCAACATGCTTTGATAACATTTGCACTTTAAAGTTAGCAAAAGAAACCTAATTTCGAAAGTTCACTGCAATGAGAAGCCTGTTGGTAATCAAACTCAGGTTCTATCAGAGCGCTGTCAGTTTGGCTGTGTGAGTGCACCTCTCAGCGAGGGCCTTCAATAAGCATCTGTCCATTGCAACTGACATCACTTTTTATCAAATTGCAGAATCTTTCAGAATCGATACGCTCATTTCTTCATCGCCCTCCAGGCAAAAATCAGCACTGCTTTCAGAGTTGAGCTGGATTTGCCTTAACATCTCGCCAGTCATGTCCGAGATTCGTTAGAATACTGGTGTGGGGGTGATCAACATATAGATCAGCGGTGTCAGAAGGTTGAAACTGGAACACCACATATAATTGCAATTTGAATAAACTGCTATTTCTGACAAAAACATCATCTCTGTCCAACCTGCTTGGTGAAGAATGTGCTTGGTTTTCTCTACTCCAAAACAAAAGGAAACATTTGGAGTTAATCATCGGATATTATCACATCATTTCACTAGTTCAGCCCAACTTAGATTAAATGTTGCAGTATGTGGTCCCTGAGCTAAAATGAATCTCACTCCTTTGGTGTAGTCACACAGTGAGAGTAAACTCATGCGTGCCCACAGAGTCTGAATATAGAGCCTTTCTTGCCAGTTTTGATAATCACATATTTTTGAGCAGAAGGATTGGGCTAGCAGGGTCACTGGCCTGCTAAAATTAGCAGTTTATTACCAATTCTATGATATGTTATTTTGGTTTTTGGAGTCATTGAGCTCCTGTGAAATTTAATTAATTAATGTGCATGTTGATAGTCAAGACTGAAACTGTCCAAGCACAACTTCAGTGGGACTTTTGCCAATCCATTTTGGCATTCGTACCGGTGATCTGGGATCTTGTTGAATGGTTGAGCTTCCTCCGCGCCACGGGCTTATCTCGGCCTCACTTTATTTCTCCATATAATACATTTATGTGTCTTCTTACTTCAGTCTTCTTTTAACTCCATACCTCAGCTGCTTTCTTGCTGCTCTATCTCCGCCTGCAGGTCTCTACGTCCTTCTTTTTTTCCATCTTCTTTGTCTTTTGTTCTGTAAGAACAGTTGCCAAACATGATGCTTCTCTACAAGTCTGCCCAGAGAGGGGAGTGATTCACTGAAGGTCAGCCCTTATCTCCCTCTCTGTCTGCGCTCTCCCTCTCTCTCACACACACACACACACACACACACACACACACACACACACACACACACACACACACACACACACACACACACACCATGCGTTCAGATTAGAACTAGTTTCAGATGGTAGCTTTGAAGCCATGGCAGACTGGCTTTCTTTCATCCCAGCATTGACTCATGTTCCATTTTCATAATTTGGTAATTTCATGAATATGCAATGCCTTCCTGTTGACCCGACTAATATGAAGACATGCTCATGAGAGCACACTGAACAAGCACATGCACACGCATTTTGTCAGATGAACAAGAGAAATTATAGAACATCCAACTGCTAAATGATGATAAAATATATATATATATATATATATATATATATATATATATATATATATATATATGTTATATAGAGCAGCGACTTGCGGCCAAGTAGACGAAGCGATGTCTGCTCTATTGCTCAACCAAAACTTTATTGTGAAAACAACCAAGCAAGAGAACATGACACACCAACACCAAGACAAATTATGGTGGCCGTAGGCCCCAGGTCACCCCCCAAGCAACCCCTCTGGCCCACGGTCCGACACATAATAAACATAAAGGCAACACAAATTAACTCACAAGACAGTAACACAAAGGTGGAACATAACCATAATAAAAGCAAACAACAGGAACACAGAGAAACCCTGCAAATGGCCCCAAAAGTCCCGAACAGGGAGCTCCCATAATGCCCCGCGGCTCCCTGGAACACTCAGTTCTGGGGCAGTGGCTCCCTAGCGCCCCTAGCGACCCCTGCGGTCGCTACAATATATATATATATATATATATATATATATATATATATATATATATATTTCATTGAGAACCCTCCCAGGCCTCTGGAGGAGGACCCAAGGGAGAGTAGCCCTTCAGTCTGTGTCCTTTATTATTTAAAAAGTCTTGGAAAGCAGATGTTCTGCTCCAAATTAATATTGGGCAACTTCAAAGCCAAAACCGAAAGTGATTTATGATTTATGCTTGCCAAATATGTTGATTAAATATGTAGTCCCTTTTATTTTCACAGGCAACTTTACCAAAATATGAAAACACAAGTTTCAAAATCACACTCTTACAAAACATTATCATTTGTGACACTAAATAAAAGAGGATTCGTGCTCAAAAAGGAGACTTTGTAAATTTCCCCTGCTTTAATGACATGAATGGATGGATGAACCGATGGATGATAGATGGATGAGGCTGCACAGTGGGATCATAGCTGGGACTCTCACCTCATAGCAGGAAGGTCCCTGATTCAGCTTTTTCTGTGAAGTCATTGTATTTCCCACCTGTGCTTTCATGGTTGGCTTTCTTTTCCCCAATTTACTCTGGTTTCATTCTACAGTTTAGAAATGTGGATTTTAGGACAGGTGTAATTCTATCAGAATTACATATTGGTGCTACTTGTGGATGTGTTTGCCCTGTGAGGGGGTTGCTGACACATCCTGGACAAACCGTTCCTTCACTCTCATTTCTCTGGGATTGCTACCGTCACCCCCAAGCCCCATATTGGAAAACACATAAGATTGTGGGTACGTAACTTACACAGTGTTTCAGAAATCCTTTCATGTGTACATTAACATTTAAAAGCATTCAAAGCTTTCATGAGCTGATGTCAGTGTATTTATAAGCGCAGCTGTTGTCATTTAAAGCTTTGTTTCCTTCACTGTAGTAAACGCACCACAGCTCCAGTTCAGCTCTACACGTTCTCTCAATGTCATTGTGACTGAAAGCTTAGGAAATCAACTGTACAAGTGTTTTTTTTTTTTCTGTTATAGAGATGACTTTCATTATCATTTAACAGTAAGCTTCTCATGTCAGTCACATTCAGTGTCGGCAACCAAACACATTCTTCACTCAATGAAACGAGCATTGAAGAAAATAAGATGAAGGTATGAGGAGGGCACATTCTTCAAAAGCAAAGATGGAAAATCAAAAAAGAGAATGAGCTAATTCATCTCACGTAAATCAGGTAATCATGTTTGAAGTGCAGGAAGAGAAAGAAAGTGCAGTCAAATTGAGCATGTAGAGCAAGGACAATGAGCTGAGCTGTCACATCATGAGCTCTCTTACAACAGAACGCTGTGATGTTTTATAATAATACCCAAAATACAGGTTAGATTGAATACAGGAACGCCAGAAATCCAACATGTGAGGTGAGTTTAACATTTGACTGGAAAAAGATGCGAAATATGATGATATCTCTTCACAATGGAGAACATTAATTCAAACTCTTCATTTATAGTCTGAGGTGTCTTGCTTCCTGGGGAACAAAAAGTTACTCTTCCAGACTCTTAAAAGTAGCTAAGCATTGTGAAACAAGTATTAACAAATCTACCAATCACTTGAAACTCAGTGCACAGTCCACTAATGTTCCCCCGAGCTTAAAGTATTTTGTTTCATTCGTCAGTTTTGCTCGGCAGACACACAAGCATTAATACTGGATGACTCTGTGAAAGCCCAATTTATTTCAGTGACACTCTCCTCTCTCTCTAAAGAGACTCCAGAGCAATAAAGGGATCATGATGATTATCACGCAAAATTCCCTCTACAGCAATGATAAACTGATGAGAAATTTACAACTAGTGTATGGGTTCTATTTGGGTCAGTCATTATCTGCACAAACACTCTGTTCTTCCACATTGACAGGATCAGAGAGCTGACTCATTCTGGGCCAAAACAATCGAAGAGAATGGCCAAATATTAGACTACAAATGAACAGGAGTGAGCCGATGCAGATATCTGGATGAGACAAATACTGGAAAACAAACAAACTAGCAAGCGGCCATGTAGTTTAAGCTAATGGGTGATGTAGGAGTTGTTCTCTTGTTGAAAAATGGCTGCAAATTAAATCAATATTGACTACATAATGCTCGTTTACACAAAAATTAACTGAAACGTCTGTTCATTTAAGGGGTTTCTATTTTTGCCTTATTTCACACATTGCTCTCGCTGATTAATTCTTGTACATATTTTATCTCACCTTTTTTTTTTGGTTTTCATTTTGTACCTGACAGTTAAAAACTAACTTGTTTTTGCTGTACGTACCCATTCTATGGCATATACTCTCTGTGTCTTGTAGTTGTCATAATTAAAGGAGGAATGGAAAGTTTAGGGTCAAACAAGCTTTGGTTCAGAGCAGAAAGCCGCCGTCTGGTTCTGCGTTTCTTACTTTAAAAGAGAGTTTTTCCTTCACACAGTCGCTCATGCTTGCTCGTGTGAAATTGTTCAGTTTTTCTCTGTAAAAGTGCCTGGAAATGGCAGCATTTATAGTGTATTTGACACTATAAACAAAGTTAGCTGAGACTAAATAAAGGAGTTCTCAGTCATTCTGGATTCCTGCTTTTGAGTCCTTCCTCTGGATGGAACAGTAAAACCAGCAATCCTGCTAATTTACCATCAGAATTGAGGAAATACTATTTCAGAGATGTAATGTGCATAATATCCTCTCAGCAACATCATTAAGGTCTGGAACAACAGTAACTCAGCCACGAAAATTCAAAGTGGATTCAGCAGATACTGAGGCGCATCATGGGCAGAGGCAACAACTAACTGCAGAGGCCAGTAGTGACAGATCTCCAGAAGTGATCATCAGATTAGCTCCTGAGCAGTAGGTAGAGAGCTTCAAGGATGGTTTCCATGGCTGAGCAGCTACATCCAAGCCTTACATCACCGAGCAAAACGTTGAATGCAGTGGTGTAAAGCACACCGCCACTGGACTCTAGAACAGTAGAGACGTGTTGTTCTCTGTCTGCTAATCTGATGGACAGTCTGGGTTTGGTGGTTGCCAGGAGGACAGAACTTCTCTGACCGTATGGTACCAAGTCTGAAGTTTGGTGCAGGGAGGATTATGGTATGGGGTTGTTTTTCAAGAGTTGGATTCATCCCCCAGTGGAAATCAGCTTTGAATGCTTCAGAATGCTGAGACATTTTGGACCATTTCAATCTCCCAACTTTGTGCAAACACTTTGCACATGGTCCATAAAGACATAGATGAGCCAGTTTGGTGGCTGGACTTGGCCTGCAGAGTCCCGAACTCAACCGATAAAACACTTTTTGGATGAATTGGAGCAGAGGCTGTGAGCTAAGCCTTCTCGTCACAAAACAGTGTAAAGTATCTGGTGAAAAGACTGGTAGTTATGATGATGTGTCTCACAGGTACTAAAAGTTGCCAGTCTAAATACCAGTGGTTGGCTGCCAGACTCGAGCAAGTGAGACAGACCGTTGTCTGAAGGTAACAGCAGCCAGCTGAGACTGAGGCAGTCAAAATGGAATGGGGGAAAGTTGTTTGTGACAGAAAAGTGTCAGTAAGATGCGTCAGGGCACTAATGTGATTCGACAGTTAAAGGAAAAAAATATTTCTCAATTATGTTATTATCTATGAGTTAACACAAGATTAACTACATGCTCACCACCTGCAATGCTCAAACTGCTACCAGGGACTTTTCTATCTCTGCTGTGAGGCCTTGTGTGTCAGGTATGATTGTGAAATGATGTCGCCGCATTATTTTGTTGGTTCACCAGCATGGCTTTGTCCAACCCAATTATATTTGTTATCTGGAGGAAAAAAAAGTCACTCAAAAACGTTTAACCCATTTTGAAAATGACGACACCAACATACTTCAGAAAAATGGGGGTATTGGTAATTTTGCCATTTGTATCTTCCAGGGAGGTGTTAGGGACACTGATGACCTGCCATGTTGGTGAATGTTCTTATTTGTATTAAATTCCAGCAGCTTAACACACTAGTGTGTTTACTATTCAAGTTTTATTTTATGATGCTTCAAATATTTTCTTTTCGTGAGCAGTCTGGAACGCAGGCCTCCAGTTCAGTAGCTGAACTCTGTCAAGTCATGTCTGTGTGATGGTCTCGATATGTGGTCTAACATCGTCCTGCTGACATAGTGTTCTTGAGGGAGAGGTCATATAAATGGGAACGAATGTTTTGATTACAGAAATTGTTTTTATTTGTTTGTTTATTTGTTTTATTGACATTTCACACTTAACATAAGGAAAAGGTCCAGTGTAACAAAAGCTGCATGGGACAATGTTATATGGTATGTCGGTGCCCCCACCTTTGTCTCTCTGTCTTTGCCCCCTCTGTCTCTCCTAAAGTCCCTCATGTCTTTTCAGTCTGCGTTATCAGCCCGGATGCAGGCATGGGGACCGCCCGCGGAGAGGTGCCCACGAGGCTCAAACCGCCTGCCTCCCTCTCCGCTTTCTCTCTGTTCTCTCCGCTCGAGGTCGAACACCATTAGGGGGTGCGATTCAATATGATAAATTGCTGTCTCATCCTAAAAACACAGCATGTGCACACGCTTGCATGCTTAATCTTGAAAAGGAGAGGAAAAAAAGATCCTACGGGGTGTGCGCTTTTAAAAAAAAAAACTGTCACTCATATGCAAACGTGTAGGTAATCACACTGACATTTCAAGGATTGGATTAAAAAATGCAGGTAAATCAAACACCAATGGACACACGTGTGTGCGTGTGTGTGTGCGTGTGTGTGTGCGTGTGCGACAAAGTGAAACAGACTGTTGGTTTTTCTGATTTTAATACCTTCCACAAATGACATGTTCATGAAAATGACCAAAACCCAACTTCACCATGAGCTTTGTGTGTTCACTATTTATAAACCCAATACTGAATTCCTGTTGACAGCAGTGTTTTTTATACTACATGGGCTTTTTGTTAGAAGTTAGCCATTTGACCTCGCTGACTTCGTCAAACTCGGTGACTATAACAGAATGAACAATGTAATGGTGTAATTTCCATTATATTAGTTTTGGTTAAAATACCAAAATTGTGGTCATCACCTCTGAAAGTGGCACAAGCAGAATCATCACAACTGACACATTTGACCTCCAAAATATCCTCAATTTCTCTGAAAACCATGCAGCAATTATTCACAGCATTAATTGCAACCCCATCAGTGACTCGTGATTTCACCGTCTGTCGATACTGTGTGCAGCACGACTGATTGAGGCGTGTGCAGAGTCTGATGATTGTGCTGTGCAATGTTTTTGTGGTGTTGTTTCGCATGCCTGTATGCAGTTATGAGGTATAGATTTGGTGTCAGATCAGCAGCTCTCATTGATTGGCTGGGGATGCTCTGTCCTCTAAACTCAAGAGGACATTTGTTCAGTAGCCTCCGTGCCATCTCACCCTCACCCCACCAGTGGAATGTTCAAAGCTGACTTTGTCTTTTCACGCGCTCATTTTGACATATACCTATAATTTCAGATCTCTTCAACAAATGGATTTCCACTTCAATGAATAAAACTGAAAAGACAAGTTTGTCAGGCCATTACATAAACTGCAATTTTATGTTTTATTCCTCTTTGGTTCAAGCGAGAGCTTTAGAAGGGGGTGTCGTCAGCGTGAGAAATGTAGGGGTCCAGGGACGTTGCCTTTTGCTTTTTGGATGATTTTATGAATGAATCACTGTTAAAAACAAATGGGGTCGTAAACATTATTACCACAAGGTTTATTGTTCACAACAATATTGTTAGTAGAACAAGGCTAATTGACAATATAAAATGAGCTTTATCAAGTGTCGGTTAAGGTCAAGATTTGAAGTGGAAGCAAACTGAAAAGATTTGCATTTTCATGGCAACATTTTGAAAAGTGTCCTTTTACATTGAAATAGCAAAAACACTTAAAGGTGCATTAAGGACTTTTTCAACTTTAAAAATACTTATTTTCCACCATAAATATGTTACAAATATTCAATGAAGTGTAGAATGTGCCCTGAAATATTCATTGTAAGTACCGCTAACAGCGCTAAATTGTCACTTGAAAGTTGTAGTGTCGGTCCGGCAATTTGTTTTGGGGAGAATTTGAGATGATGTGACGTAGTGCGCGCTCCCGCTGACCTGGTTTGCTTAGCTTTCGTTTTGTCCGCCATTACTCCGCCAGATGCTTAACGAGCAGCAACTGAGCAGTATTGAGGATGGATCTTCCAGAAAGTAAGAAAAGACCGGCTTCTAGCACTGCCACAACTCCAGTGCAGACCCCACCAGGCAAAAGAAACTTAAATTTTACACGAGTGCCACTAAAAGAGCGAGGAAGGAGTTCCCCTCTTCCATGCATGTACATGGACGCAAGCCACAGACACGAGCGTTTCACTAGGCTGCAGTTACGCCCAAGGCCTGCAGGGGCCGTTGTTTCGCATGAAACGTGCAAACTCCTTAATGCACCTTTAAAACGATGTAGTTAGCATGTCAGGCCATGAGTTGGTTCTGTCTGTATTTGTATTCCCAGTTTTTTTTCTAAAATTTGCCTTGCTGTAACAATGCAACAGTTGTCGACTAATCACAGACTTAAATGTGTGATGTGCGTACAAAATCTGCTTTTTGTTTCCTATAGATCCCAAAACCTGTTAAAAAAAAAAAAAAAAAATGTATTTTTGAAAACCTTTGGGCCCGCATTCAACATTGGCATGAGACAAAATATTAGCTGTGTGAGGGACTGGGAGGTGCAGTGCGGTTCAAGCTGTGTGATGTGGGGATGGTGCCCGGGAGGGGTTGGGGTTGTTGGGGTGGTGGTTTCATCCTGCGACACTTTGAAAGTCCCTGCTACTCGCGTTGCGAGGCTGCACTTGTCACCGGCCCACTGCATTAATCACACTCCATTGACATAATCTTAATGATTCTGAAACTGTGATGATGGCATTATTCCAACTCTCTGCCGTAATGACACTGTAGTTCACTGCAGCATGTTGCTTTTGATTTCCAAACAACAGACACGGCCTGAACAGCTATATTTTATAGGAAAAAGGAATCTCACTGTGCGCTGCGATTAACATTTAGTGACAAATTTAGATGTTACCTGTATTGAAGCATAAATTATCATACATGCATATTGAAGGTATATTTTTAAATCAGTGCTGTGCATCAAAAAAAAAAAAAAACCACAACACTGTGTTGCTACTTGCTCAATAAGCTTACTTAAAAAAAACCTGAAAAGATGTCTGGTAACATCTTGTCTCATGTTTCATGTCTCATGGTTTGAATGATGATAAAAGGAGTCTGAAATAAGACATATTTGTCTCCATCATGCATATTTATTTGTGTTGAATAGTTTCCTTTGCTGCACTCAGGCGAAATGAGCATTTACTGAGCTCCACAAACAACCAACCTGGCCTCATGCTCTGCTGAATAACAGCTTTTATACTTCAAGGTGTCCTTTGTTTGTACATCTCTAACTGTATAAACTATAATTGTGCAAGGTTTTCTCTCTCAAAGCACCAGTCTTTCTTTTTCTTCTCACAACTGAACATCTGAGCACAATGCTCCTCTTTGCTCATTGAAAATCTGATTTTAAGCGATCAGCTTCGGTGGATTTAGTGTGACTGACAATCCTCGCAGACTCTAAATTCAGTGTATACCTCAAACTATTATGTGAAAACTTACAACTTCCATGGAGCCTATTAGGAGAACGGACCTTATAGTGAACTGTGGGATTTCCTGAGTCCAACCATTAAACTTTAGAAATGCGTCATATTTGCATATTCATAGATTTCAGAATTTTTAATGAGAGGGGAAAGAGTGCTCGCCATTTGAAGAAGTTTAATGAGCTAATTGAACTTTTTTGTGCAGAACAACCATGTCAGGCGATGTTCTGATCGCACTGTTGTTTTATGTATCCTAATAAGGTGGTATGGATATTATTGAGGTATAAACCACATCAACCATTGAGGATTTGTATAATTTCACCAACTGAATTGGACTCAGTCAACAATGAAGCGCGTTTGGTCGCTATTGACAAAGGAAAAATTGCCCACTGTCGCTCTTCCACATGGACCCCTTCCCACCTGGTGAGGCTTCCTGTCTCTACTTTCAGCCCTTTGACCCGATCTATAAGAGGAAAGACGGATCACTCCACTCTGAGACATTGTCAGGAGTCAGTCAGTCTGAAGGCCTTCAGCCCTCTCCCTAAAAACAACTCTTTCATGTTTCCTTTAAATTCCTTTATGATCTTTTCTTCTCATTAAGCATACCAGCACGGCAAGCTCGACTTTGCACTTATCAGTCGACGGTATGTTGACGTCCTGTTCTTTTCTTCATGGATTTCACTGAACTCATGGAGGATGCAAAGACTTTATTACAGATGTAATTAGGATGCATCTTTAAGAATTCAGAGAGAGCAGTAATGCACAGGCTCGCGGTTCTATTTTAATGATAAGTGAGGGGGTGTTTAAAGAAGAGGATGCTTGGTGTCAGTCAGAAACATGAAGGAGTTGTTTTTAGAGACGGGGTTGAAGGTCTTCAGACTGACTGACTCCTGACATGGATATACCACAACAAACAGCATGGTGCCACAGACTTTCAAGTAATCAACAGCTAAACTCAACCAACAACTGAGGCATATTGATATTTAATTACCACATTGCATTTTTTCCTCTTGTTCATTGTACTTGAATCATAACTGAAAATGTTTTTTCTATATCTAAATAAAAACATGATGGTTTGAATCAGACTTTTCTTAGTTGAATCTCATTAATATTTATACTTTTGCTTAGTTTTAAACTTCATGCAACTTCAACAAAATGAGAAAAACACGAAAGAATAAAAACAGAAATAGGAGGTGGATGAGGCAGTGGAAGAAGAAATGAATAAAAATTGAATTGGAACCAGGAAAATCAGACTACACATTTAATCAACTACATATTGTAAGTTCTGATTAATTTTCCATCTCGCTCATCACTCCTCATTCATGTCTTTTTCTCTTTCCTTCCCTCTTTCCTCATCACATTATTTGTTGTCCCGCCGCTACATCTGAATAGAGTGTGCAATTTTTCTCCCCACGAGAAATAATTTGGATTTGTCTCCATTTGCTTTCCTTGTCTTGTCTTTTGTTGCTGTATCAGTCTTTGCACATTTTTGACAGAGCTTTTTTCCATTTCCTTACTAAGTCAGGATTTCAAAGCAATCACCTGAACGCAGATGTAGTCAGATGGACTTTATTAACGTGTTGCGTTTGGAAATTTCACAAGAAAACAACGTAGTAATTTGATTTTTCGGTGACTATTTACCACCAGTCACTCCAACGGAGAATGACTACCAGTGAAAAAGATTACCACAAACTAAAAAGATTGATTTTTTTTCCTCTCCTCCTTCTTATGCAGATGTTAAAAAAAAAATGCATTGCATTGAAATAGTTGTGATCATCACTTTTTTCTGTAAATGTGTTAGTGCTAACACTTAATATAATCCACTCCCTGCTTTCATCTTGCAAGATTTAAGTGATGCCTTAACCTCATTAAATGTTGAGGAAGAAATTTGATGCCCTCGGAGGAAATTTGAGCATTATGAAACTAAGTGGGAATACTTTAATTTTATCAATCTCGCAGAAGTGGAGTAATAAGGCCCTACTATAGGAACAAAAGATAAGAATTGTTTTTTATAACTTACACAGTAGCAATGTTGAGAAATATATGATGGAGTTTAAAGTGGGAAGAAGGTCTGTTAGGCTGTGAATATAAGTTTTGTTCAGTTCAGTGAAAAGTCGAGGACACACATGACAGGTCGGTCTTTTACAGCGCTAACATAGAAAGACAGGCTCACTCCTGTGGCCACTTTAGAGACACTGCTTAACCTAACAAGCACTCCTTTGAACTGTGGGAGAAAACTAGAATACCTGGAGAAAATCCACAGGGACAGAAAGGCCCTGGCTGGAAGGCAAACTCAGCTTTTTTCTTGTGGTGAGGTGATCTGGTTAATCAACACATCACAGTGCTGCCTGCTCTGGAAATGGAGTTAATTCTTTTTACTCATGCGTCTGTTTATTATGAGCATGTAATATAACTGTAGTTTTTAGTTATCACCAATCCCGATAAATAAAAGGATTATAAAGTTTAGTATTAATCTAAGGAACTAAACTTACACTAAACTGAAATACTGGTCTCTAATTTTCACAGGCCATATTAGATCCATATTATGCACATTAATACGTGCATCGCTATGTGATCTGTTACCTTGTCCAGGTCAATCTTTTCAAAAGAGCTTAATGGTAGGATGAAGCTGAGAAAAAAAAATCCAATATAAAAATTTACAGAGCACACCACAACCCAGGATTAATGGATACATACAGGGAATTCCAATTAAAAAATGCACTTATGTTAATGAAAAAATGTTTTTCCAACGGCAATTATTTTAATGGAAAATAAGAAGTGTATAGATTTAGTCAGATGAGTAAAGTCGACTGCACTTTAAGAATAGACAGAAAATCCTTTTTTTCCCCCCTTTTAGATTAGATTTTTATTAGTCAAATACACATAGGGAAAGGGGTTAAAATGCAGTGGTCACAAAATGTCAAAGTATAGAATACCAAAGAAAAACACAAACACACACAGACAGGTAAACCTATAAATCACAAGAAGCACGGACAGGCAAAACTGACACTAGTGAAATACACACAGCGCAAAATGCAGCAGGTGTGTGAAAGTGAGGATGTGTATCCACACAGAGATTAAAGGCTTTGTGTAATTTTTTCATATGTTTTTGACCCAGAAGAACTCATTTGTCTGTCCAGAACCAGGTGCAGTGTACCATGGGTATTTAGAGATTTTTCTTAGGGGTAAAAATAGATAGTTATAGAAGTTATAATTCATTCAAAAAATGAGATTTACAAGGTAAAATATTACAATTCTTTTCAAGATTTTATTTGCTTATATTTAAACAATAATTTGTTGCTAGTTTTACTGACCCTAGTCGCATTCCTGCACATCTGCCCCAATTTTAGTTTTTGTTTTTTGTAACCATTGTGCATAATCAACATGCTCAGTATAGTTATGACTTAGCACATCCATATGCATGCCTACAGTTCACTCATCTAAATTACTGTGAGAGTTTAGTAACAGGAAATGCAATAGCCACAAATTTCCACTGAAATGTAGCTATGCAACAGGCCTTTTTGTACAACTATTTCCAGCTACGTAAATATGCAAATAACGTTAAATAAGCATGACCCCAAACTAATAACCATCTCATGAGTTCAGGATGTCTCACACTTCATATGAACAGAAAATAAACATAAATCAGTCAGAAAATCCAATACATCTGATGAGGTGGCTATTTTCCCGCTCAGCGCCGATAAGGCTGAGACTGTAGGGGCGCACCTGTGTGGCCGCACTGGTTTCTGACTGAGCGCGGCGGGAAGCAACATGGTGTCTTTGGTGAGTGTCTGTTGTCTGTGAGGTAAATATATAAGAAGCGATGTGTTGTTTGCGACCTCAGCTGAACCACAAATCTTTGTGATTTCTGTGAGGGGGTGTAGAGAACTAGGAAGTCGTGAAATGTTTGGGTGTAGCATGTGCGTGTATGTGCGCCCTGTGGGGCCTCTCGGTCACAGCAGGTATAGCAACCGACTATAGCAAATGACTTGTAGTTAATAACTTTAATAGTTCTCCCTGCTGTCACTGGACGGAGGATTGCCTGACTCATGTACCAAGACAGCTGCATTTGGTGAGTTCGCTGGCGATAATATTGAGCTGTGATTATTACCCAGAATGATATGGCGCAGTTGTTTCATGCAGCTGATTTTATATTCTTCCTTCTGTCACTAGATTTAATTCACTCACTTTCAAGAGATTAGTTTTTGTTACAGTAACAACATTAACACATTTTTCACAAATGTTTGGAGTTGCGTTGTTGAAAAATGCATTGAAAACAGACCGCAAAAAGCCAGTTTAGCATATGTTTGCAAATTTTTAAAACTTGTCAGTTGTTATCCTTGAAAGAGATGTAAATGAAGTGAGTTCAAATTAACTCAGAAAGGATCTAAAGTAAATTATTTCCAGGAAAAAGACTAACACAATGAAAGGGAGCCTATTCTCTTCCAAAGTGCAGTGAGGAGAAGAAAAATCCAGCTTCTGCTTCCATAATTATTGCTGTGGGTTATGAGAATATGTAAGAGACAGAAAGTAGAGGAGTTGGGAGCAGAGCAGATACTTTCGCCTCAAGATATCCGTTCTCAGCACATCTTCATCAGCTTAGGAAAAATGTTTTCAAGCACTGGTGTGCAGCCAAGGAAAGACAGGAAGAGCAGCAGAGGAGGCTTGTGTTAAGTTGCAGCAGTGCAGGGAGGTAAAGATGGTCCACAGTGGGCAAACAGGGTTTTTTAACAAGTAAAAAGTTGGAAGTCAAGTAGTTGTTTAAAATTTATTTAAAGTTGTGTTTTCTTTAACTTTTCCATTTAGAATTTTCTTTTTTGTCGTACATATTACACAGGTTGGTATGTGGTGAATTTGGAATAGGTACAGAATGTTGGATTTACTGTTTCACATGTTTGATTCCTATGTGTCACTGAAGCAATTGACGGAAAATTACTTCGTCAGAATGACCAAAATACTGTCTGTTGAACTACGTCGCAGGGCATCAGAGTGAAGAAAATAATACAAAAACAAAAATAACTGAACTATGTAGAGATGTAAGATGTATTTTTGGCCAAGCAGATTCCACGGCGACCTGGTTGCTGACTCAGCAATCCTTGCCACGTTAATTTTGGAAAAAAAAAAAAACCTCTCGTTCGATAGCTTTGAAGCCCTTTTAAGTGACAAATCCGGCTTTCAAGAGGGAAGTGGAATCAGTGAGACTTTGTTCAGTAACACTTCCTGTATGTCAAGCTGGATCCACGGTGCCGAACAAAGGGGGCCGACACAGCTTATTATCACTCAGCGATGCCAAGACTGCGCAGATTAACTAAATACTGATTGACTTTTGTATACATGCAGAAGCAAAAACACTTTTCAGGCAGCCGTGAATTCTCCTGTTAACACTCACTGCATTCTTTGTCGCTTTTCCACCTTTCGACCTCAGCCTTTCACTTTTATGTTTCCTGTTGTCTTTGTCAGCATCTCACACTTGCTCTCTCCCTCCTTGATGTTCTCCTTCTTGGCTCAGTCTTACATTGCTTATTTGCATCCTCTGTCATTGAGCATCGACAGGCAGTATAATTTCAGTGAAGGCCAACAGCTGACGGGCAGATTGACAGCCTGAACTGAAACAACCACAACCTTTTGCTTTCTTAGGTTTCTTTCTTCTTGCCTTCTTTGTAATTTATGCTTATTTTACACGTTGTTCAGCATAAACAATGTCCGACAGCAGTGGTCGTCAACTTGTGGGTCTCATGCTGAAACTGTCCCGCTTGCAAATAGTATCAGACGATTTTGAAAATCTGAAGCGCCTGTTTCACGTAGGGAATAACACCATCCATTGACTTGTCAGTAGCCAGCTCCTGCAAAACTGCCACCATTACCTGATCTCTGCGTCAGTGAATGCGAGCCCCTTTGCAGCTTTTCGGGGCGCACTTGTCACTTCATGTTGCGCCGTGAGGCCACGTACCATCATCTGGCCGCTGTGCACACAACCTGCTGTGAGTGCTTCAAGTTTGTGTTTTTTGCGCCTCCGTCTGGAACGGATCGGCCACTTTGAAGGCAGCATTCTCTTTGCGTCATGGCGTCATCGTATTTTGCACTCTTTAAAGCAGCAACAGCTTTGTTGCAGATAAGATAAACCGGTTTAGCATTTGTGAAATCGGGGATAATGAATGCATATTTCTCTTGGTCGACACCTGGCTCTTCATAGCTTTGGACAGTGACTTCTTTTTTTTCTTGCTGCTGAGGCATGTGGCTAAGCTAACTGACTGACCATCAGTCAGCTGTTGTTAGCTGACTCACCTTTGAACTAGCTAGCCGGCGATCTTGCAGAAGAACCTGCTATTCAGTTGCTTAGATCAACATTGGCTTGAAGCCACATCAAGCTGTGAACCCCTGACCTACAGAGAACAGCTTATTGGCTTCAGCAAAAGGTTCCTCACCTAATGTTGGTAAAACATTAAGTGAAGAAGATTAGCTTGCATTTTGGATGTCCTTTTAAATGACAGTGGTGCACAGAACCCATGAAATCCAAAGTGAAACTTTATGAAAACACTCCGACTCTGTCTTCATGTCAACAGGAAGACTGCGAAATGCAACTTTTCTGAAATGCTGTTCATGCAAATCACTGTTGTAGTAAATAGTTCTTGTGTGCATGTTCGAATATATGGCCATGCACAACAATATCGGCCTCCAGAGTGTCATGGCTCCTGGTCCATATTCTCCTGGGACTTGATAGTTTTGTATTTGAAAGTTGCTTGAAATAGCAATTGGACTTGGTGTTCTGTCCGTGCGAATATCCATGTGCTGGCCATTGTTAATGTTTGTGGCATACTGTTCTCTGCATGCATGTGTGCTTTCATTACAAAACCAAACAACAGCAACCACTAGTGGTCCTGTATGAAATCTGCATAATTACTAGCTTTTCTGATGTTTCTGTGTACGGACATCATTTTTAAAAATGTGACATATAAATGACAGTCGAATTCAGCAGCTGATTTTATTAAGTTCAGATCATTCGTACGCTGAGATTGTAGCAAGAGTTTAATAAATCTCACGTGGGCCCCGTCGTACGGTGAATCCTGCGCTAAGATCTGCACTCGTTTCATCAGGCTTCTCTGTACATCAAGTGTTTCATCTGTTTCAGCGTCTGAGATTTACAGATTAAGTTTTGTGACTATTTCACAAACTGTCGTGACACCAGGTTGTCACATCACTGATGATACTGGATTGCG
This sequence comes from Salarias fasciatus, assembly GCF_902148845.1. Lineage (NCBI taxonomy): Eukaryota > Metazoa > Chordata > Actinopteri > Blenniiformes > Blenniidae > Salarias > Salarias fasciatus. Next base: position 15,035,060 of record NC_043756.1, read on the forward strand.
CCCATGAAAGTCATGCAGGAAAAACTATAAATGAAATATAAAGGAGATAGATCTAAAGGCAGCTATACATTGCACAGTTCTGGCTGTCTCAGACAAAAGACAGGAAAACATTGCAGTATTTTCAATCGTGGTCAGATCTTTATTCATATATCTGACAGTCAAAGGGGTTCGCAGATAACCGTATGATCACTGACAACCCGAGATAATCGTCTGACAGTATCAGAGAATTCATAACCCATGTTTCAACATTCTGCTCAGTGACACTGTAAGCTCCAAACAGCCATTAAATAAACAGCAGGAAATTAGGCAGGAATCAAAGTGACACCAGCGCTGCACCAAAACAGCAGTTCGCAGATTGCCAAGACGTTAAAATCCTGGACCACATCCACCATCTCTATCAACTTCCATATTGAGTTTTTTCCCTGTGCATGAATCCTACAAGACGGAGTACTGATTTCTTTTTGAACTTCATTTCTTTTATTTCCTGAAAGTATTCTGGTACCTGTAGATGACATACAAGTTGTTTTGTATTGACGCATGTCGTTATCAAACCCATATTGCAGAGTATTGTAGTAACTTAACTTACAAAACAACTAAAGTCACAGCCTGTAGGAGCTTCATGGTGAGTTCTGGGAACCTGGGGTTGAATCCTGTGTTCACATTTATTCTTTAAGGTCACACTTGTGAATTTTCTGAGGTATAATATTCATTTTGTGCAGGAACTGAAGCATAAATCTGACCTTTTTTCCCTCAACCAAGCCTCCCCACTATTCACGGGTGTTGTATGCACATAGTGGTATCCCAACAGTGGTTAATATTCCTGATAATTCAATCAGGTCAGATAACAGGTGGAGGTGAAACAAGGTCTGATGATGCAAATGTAAAATTCAAGGATAAAATCTGAAATTTTTATGTCCGAAATGATCTTCATTCAGGTGGATATATGCTGAACTCTGAAGTTCCAAACTGACAGAATTATGATCATTTCAACTTACAGGCAGCTGAATAATAAAAATATTTTAAGTTCTCGCAGTCTCACAGCAAAGCAGCTCTTTAAGGGCCGAAATATTAATGAGAAAACACTGAGAAGCGCCGAGGCTTTACTGCAGGCCTGGTGCTGAAATCCTGGAAAAAAAGCATAATTGAGAGACAGCTGTCAAACTCTGCAGCCCACAAGTGTAACGCAGGAGACTTTTGCCTTTCTTTGCATCACTCTAGGTTTCATATCATCTTTTGTTCCTGCCATGGTTTCCTAATTTTTGATGACATATATTTGTACTTGCTTGGCACCAAACTACAAGAATGTTTCGGACTTGTGACACATTTTCCTTCACTTAAATTGGGGGTGTGAGTAATTTTCCAGTTCATAAGTTTGATTGGGGCCACTTACAATTTTACAAGCAATTAAATTATACTGTTGTACTGCTGCTATTTATCACCTGTTGTTTAAAAGTATTTATTGTCTCCCATGAGCCTGTTTTATTAACTGGGGAAAGATCTCCACTTTATTTATTTTTTCCTTTATTCCACGAAGATGACATTTTTTTTACATCATTGAGTTTTGATTTGTGAAGCATAAAGTCATTGCGCTGTCACGTGTAATCGATGGTGTTTTGTTTCTTTTAATTGAACACAGTGCAACTGGAACCAACATCTGCTCCACTGCAGGAACGAAGCACTCCTTACGGCAAATATCTTCCTTAAAATCCATGGCTTAAGATCATTTTAGAAGATGGATTGGCTACTTACCTCATGAAACTGTATGATAAATAAGAATCTAAACATTTGAAGCTGCTCAGTTTTTCACAACAATGTTAATGTGTTTAATGCAGCTCGAAAATTCAGTTTTGTTACCGAAAGCTACATATAAACCTTTTTTAAACTGCATTAGTCTGTGTCTGGCTACGTCATTTACAAGTTAAACATCACACTTTACACTTGTTTTAAAGGCTTAGCCATTATTTTTCCATTTCCTAGGTGATCCATTTGATGGTGAAAGCATTTTTCTAATCTGAGGATTTCAACAGGAGCCCAGCCTGTGGTTGCCATGAGATCTCTTGTTTCCTCCATTTGCTGTTTCATGCCTTTCCTTTAGTTCAACTTACTTTTTTTTTCTTGCCACTTCCCTACCTCTATAATCAAGAGAGGTGAAAGGGAGAGGAAATTAGCCTTTTGAAATGTGCGGCGACAACTCGTGACAGTTCATCAAACGGTAAGAGTGAAGCAGTCTGCCTCCTGCAGAGGCGTCTTAAAGGGTCAGACTCAGTGGAAAGGTGATGGGATACAGCAGAAACAATCAAATCTTTCGAAATTCTAATTTGATTAAAAATTTCTTGGCCAATAATATGAACGCTCATCCTTGAGCTGAATAAGAGGATTTGCGTCTGTTAAAACAGTCGAATGATGGCTTCCTGAAGCGAAAGTGAACATTTTCTGCAGTTATGAAAACAACCGCTGGCTTCTCAAAATGCTTTTCCATCCATTTTTGACAATAACAAAGCTGTGCAAATAACAGGGAACTTTGAGTCATTCATATTCCAGAGTCAATATACCTGCGGGTTTTTCCTGATGGTATTGACCAACATATAAACATAACATTGATGTTTTCCACAAATTTGCACTTTGACTGGCATGAATGAGAGCATCTTCACCTGAGGTTCTGTAAGACAATCATTTGCAATGCTGCTTTGCCCAAATCCCCTGAACAACCAGGTTTTGTAATATATCTATAAAACAAATGTCTACAAACTGTACTTCACATACAGTTGCTTAAACCAGTCGAGTACACTGATCTACATATTTAGTAGAACATTTAGTCAAGCCATGAGTGATTACTGCATTGTCTTATCTGTTTTACCAGAACTATCAAGAATGTTTCATTTTGAAAGTCTTTTTTTTTTTTTTTTTTTTTTTTGTGGTTGATACCAATGATTTGACATTTTTATGACTCTCTAATCAGAGGTGAAATGAGAGCAATGAAACATTGTTCTTCATCCTGCTGATTTTAAAGTTATAGTCGGCATAAAGTATAAAAACCGAGCACATTCCCCATTCTGTTTGTATCTATGATTCATAAAAAATGATGAATGGCCAAATTTATGCCCATCATTACCCAGCCAAGCGGCACAGTGCATCTATGTCAAATGACTCATTTCCATGGTTGGTGTAAAAAAATACGAGACCACTGGCACTGAGTAAAAACAGCAGGCAATTTCTTGTGCTATAATAAACGCTCAAGACACTCCTTGTTAGAGTATCTCTCACCCTCTATTTGTCTCGTTTCATCTGTCGAAGTCAGACTAAGGTTAGACACTTGTGTGAGACAATCACAGATTACATTTCCTGGACATACACTGTGTGGGAAGTATCCATCTGCCTCCTCTTCTGCCTTATTTTCTGCTGCCTCTTCTGACTTTCAATTTTTGCCTCGCTCTGTGTTTGTCACTTCCTCTGTGGCACGGAGAGAATTGTCAGTCACTTGTTGGTAAAAAAGAGAGAGAGAGAGGGAAAAAAAAAAGACGTGTCTGATGCATAATTCACAGCAGACCACGCTCCAAAAAGCAAGCCAGTTAGACAAGAAAAAATAAAACGAGAAGAAAAAAAAAAAAAGCACAGGTAAGAGCATTACTTTCCATCCATCTATCTTATATACAACTTTAATCATTTCAGGACTGCAGGGGGACGGAGTCTATCTCAACTTATCATGTGCAAAAGGGCAAAGCACACCCCAGATAGGCTGTCATTCTGTTACAGGGCAGAAACAGAGACGGACAGTCACACACACTCACACTGATCACAGCCGGGAAAAAGTTCCAGACTCCATCCATCCAGTTAGTCTCTAAAAGCATGTTTTTGGACCATGGGGAGAAATGGGAATACCAGGAGAAAACATGTAAACAGTGTCTCAGACTTATTTGTGAAATATTGGAATGCTTTGTATTGAGTGTATTGAAGTGCTCTCTAGTTTCATTTTTACAATGTTTAAAAACACACTTGCAGCCTAGGATATTTTACCAATATTTAAAATTATGGTTTAACTCATTTGTTGTCTTGTGGTCAAATTTGACCTGTCTGAAAGTTTTATCATAGAAAAATGTAATCAGTTTAATCAGAATGATCTAAGATTCCTTGAAATATTGTTATAGATCTATTCGTAGTTCATATCAAGAGTAGATGAAGGATAATTTCCTTTGTAGACAATTTAAATATCTGCAGTCACTATAGTGTTTATTAAGAATAAAAAAATAAATCAACATCATTTTAAGGGAATGGTGTGTTTAAATTTGCAACAATGTTACATTTAAAAAATGTAAATAATTTTTTTGGAGAAAAAAATCTCAAAGCTCCAATCGTAGGGTGGTTTATTTAAACGCTTTAAAGCAAAGCTGCTCCTCATTCTAAGACATTATCCTGGATAGCAGATGCCTCAAAATATCCACAAAATTTAAGTTTGGCTGACTGCCAAGGAAAACTATTGGTGCAAAAGTTGTCAGCAGAAATTCAGTCAGGATGGATTAGTTGGAAGATCATCAATTAAAACTAAGAAATTGTACCATAATTCTGTTTTTAATTTGAGCCAAACTCATTTTTTTCTGCTTCTCTCTTTTTTCATAATAGTTATAACATTTCATAAGGTAGATAGTTGTAAAGCCTGTTCAAATTCCGAGGTAAACAGATGTTGGAAATTGAAATTATGTCCATCCTCCGCATTAGACGGCTTCGTTAAGCATCTGGGGCAACTTCCAGAGCAATGTGTGGGCGTTTAAACAGAAAACTGAATTTCTTCTTCATAGTTTGTTGATACGCCTCAAATGAAAGTCATGATACTCAGCTCCATGAGCACAATCCAGACCTTCAGTATTTGACAATTTGACTTTTAAACTTTACAGTCCGGGTTCCAAGCAGCAACGCTGGTTTGGAAGACTATTGTCTTTATTTTTTATTTTTTTTTGTTTTTCTTTGCACACCAGTTTATTCATAATTAAAATAAACTGTAAATTTCTTATTGTCTCATTTGGCTTGGAATTAAAGTTGCTGATCAGGTGGCGACACATCGTTTCAAACAGGAATGCTGAATTAACTGAGGATGACCTAAAAATCATGCAACACTGTAAAGAAAAAGGAAAACCTTGTATAACTGCACTTTCAGACATTACAGAATCTGATTGACCTTTGCCCCTCGAGCCGAAGACAACTCTAAAGGCAAGGAGATCCCACGGCAAACAAGAGCTGAAGGTGGCTGCAGTGAATGGTGATGCTAAAGTCTGTGTTGATGTGAGTCAAGTGCCCGAGGCGAGCAGGCGGTGCACAGCGTTTCACACAATATATAATGAATACTGCATGTTGTTTTTGTTTGGCTTCATAGAGATCCATTAAAATACTTCTCGTCACAGTGTGTTGAACGGCCTTTATCGACTGTACAGTCCTGTCTGTACTGACAGAAATCTGCTCACATCAAAACTGGGACCTTTCATTTGAATTTTTCTTTTTTCTGTTTTTGGATCTGATGTGCTGCAGGAGCTTGGAAAAGTCTGCAAAATGTAAGGCTAATCAGATCCCAGTTGATGCCTACAATTCCATCAATACAGTTTAAAGTTAACCTGATTATTGCTGTTTGGGCGGCTTTGTTTACAGAGTGATAACAAGTATGTTGTTGCTGACTCAAGCCACAGCAGCGTATTGCTTCGCTGCTTACCTTGCAAAATCTGTAGTCATATTCTGCACCACTGACAGATTTAAATTAGGACCGGAACAACATTAATAAAGTGATTCTCTTAAATTAGAGGCTTTATAATTAAATTAAATCACAATCGATTGCCATTTCATTACATCAAAGTGTTACGCATGTCATGCGACATTTTTCAATTGAAACTGATTTTGGTGGATAAACGAGTCAGTCAGCGCACTTACATCATTTTTAACCTTTTTTTTTTTTTTTAAACTTGTCAACAAATGAATGTTGTTTCTGCATTTGCTGCTGATGTGTGTGCATGTGCTTGTGTGTGTGAAACCGAGAGCTTAAAGCGCGTTGAGACTTTTGAAGCAGTGGAAATGTGCGATATCAGGGGAGTGCATTCACCACTCAGACACTCAGGATAACCTTGACGTTAGCCCAGGTGATTAGCATTGTGGTGATAAAAGAGACTTGAAGTGCTTTGGTGATATGTTCATTTTCTGTTGCACATTTTGTACACAGCCGTGCTCTTAATCGCGTGTCCCTCCCACAGTTTTTTTTTCAATTGAAGCTGAATTCACAAGGTCGTCTCATCTGTTGGGTGATCCGGTTCAGCAGCACTGCGGCCGTCTGACACGAGGAGGTCCTTACATGATTCAAATAATCACAGCTTTGGGTTGAGGTAAAGATTGACTCTTTGTCCGCGCTTACATGCATTCATGCTTCCAATAAATCTAGTGCATCGTTGTGACCAGTTTGCTGGGAGTTGAATGGAACTCACTCAGGTTCACCAGGAAACAATCTGGACTCTGAACTAAGTCTTCTAAAAATAATGAAAAAGGAGTACAATTTAATATCAGACATAAAGAACATAACAGCTGAGATAAACTACCGACATGGAGGATGTCAACGAATTGCCCTTGTCTTTGTATTATTAGTTTATACTGTCATATTTTGTATCAAAAAATTATTCCCCTGCTTTCCTGTTACTGGCCAAAGAAGCAAGCAGACATTTTATCTGTTCCAGTGGGACAGTGTCACTGCTGTCTCCACAGGGTGAGCCGCATGCATAACTACTGAAGATAACAGAAGGTTGTCTCATATTCTCAATGAAAGAAGGGGGACTGCCTTTGGTTGACCATAACTCTCCACAGCAACAGACAGTTGTGCTCAAGATAAATCATAATGACAGTTTGGGTGCAGGCTAATGTTAGTATTGGACCTCCTCTGTCCTCTTCTTGTCAGAATGACAGCTATTTGATTATTAATGAAATGCACCTTGTCCAGTAAATAAAAGTTTAGTAACCTGAAAGACCTGTAATGTTTCAGTTACTTATAAATACTAACATTCCGGGAGTTCTTCACTTCCTATAAGCTTGATTCACTTTATTTCATTTTTCCTATAACTGATGGAAATCAAGTATGTGGGGGAGAAAGGATGGCTGATATCAACTTTTGGGCATCAGAATAATGACTTCCCATGCTGGGACGTTCCTGATGCTTTTTTGTTCTCAAATGTTCGTGAGTCAAATTTAATGTCATGATTCAAATCTCTGTCTTTCAAAGACGTGACAGATGATGATTTATGTGCTCCGGCTTTGCAAATTCTTGTTTCTTGTTTATACTTGACAGAAGTTTTTGTTCAATCAATCTTTTTTTTTCCTCTCTCTCTCTCTCTCCCTCAATTTTTTGCTGTGAAACTCTTAATTAGAGGTGTCGCCCTCCGTATCGGAATATTTAATAATGCTCCAATCCCAGTGGGACGCTGTTCAGATTTAATGATCTCTCTTTCTGTCGCAATATGATATAATGAAGGGCATGGCTCTTTCTTCAGTATCACGCTAATGATGTTTGTGAATATATAACAAGTTAGATAAGTAACAACGGGGTGTGCAGTTACATGGCCACTTGCACTAACTGGTCAAGATGTTGCCGTCGCCTGTATTAGCAGTCCTGTGCGTTCACGGAGCATCAGCACTTGATTGTCTTCGCTTTCTGCATCACTGGTTGAAAGCCTTCACCGTAAACCTCAATGCCACAGTGGTGGGTTTTAATATTTTTGTTCTTCTGATCTTAATGCACAGCAAAGATGCATCTTTTTAATACCTTCAAGTTGTAAACTTTGATATCAAATTCCCATTGGGGATCATTAAACTTTCATGAGCTCATTTGCATTCACAAGATTATCTTGTCTGGTGATCACTGTTTGTGCTTTTATGACTAGAAGCGTGCAAACTCGGTTCAATGTCTTTGAATTGGATTGACTACAGGATTCATTCTCTGTGGTCGACATGTGCTTGCGACATGTTTCTGTAATTGCCAGATTTTTTTTTTTTTCGTTACCTTGACCGAAACATCAACCGAGTCTCACAGGAACCACTGTTAATGAGCAGAACGGTTCAGAAGCGGGCGGTAAATACACTCGCTTGAGTGTCTGTGTGTTCGTCTCTGTGTCCATTTTATCTTTCAACACCTGAGCGTGCAGATATAACCGCTTCCCCGTGCCATATCCGCCAACACCGCCGCCCTCTTGGAATAGATTAAATGCTGTGATTGTCTCTGAATTGCCATTTTTTTTGTGAGCGCTCATAACAGGCCGGCTCGCAGTAGCGGTTGTGGCATTTCCAATCAGTATAGTTCTTTTTCATTACTACTCTGTCCTTTGTTTAACGCTGCAGTAAATTAGGCTAAAGTGATATAAAGTGCCGTGCTTGGCATGACGGTGTGAATCTCCAAGAAAGACTTGTGATTTAAAAAATAAAGTGCAAGAAAAAGTGCTAAGTGCACAGATGACGCAGGGAAGCACAAGTTGTCCTCCAGTCTCTTCTTTTTTTTTTCTCACACTTACAGATTTATACAGGAACTGTACATCGGGAAGCATTTCTCCTTACAATAATAGACTCAAGCTGCAGGTGGTGTTCTTGGTTGTCATGGTGATGAATAGTCTCCTGGGCAACACAGGAAGTCCATCTAGGGAGAAATCTGAAAGAGGAAGTGGATAACGGAGATTGAAAAGACCCGGCCACTACCTGATTTATTCCTCCTCATCCATCATCTAAAACTCAAAACTATTGGTTTCTATTATGGGTAAATGGCCAATAAACTATTTTGAGTCTTTCATGGCCACAGAACAGCAAAGCAGGCTGATATAACCAGCACATTCTGGCTTTGAAAATGAGAAAACCAAAAATAGGAGTTTAAATTAGGTCTGAGAACAGCAATAGCAGCAAATAAAACTGGCAAAGCGTAGCCTTTTGTCTCTTATTCTTTCCCTCTTCCTCAATCTGCTTTTCCTCGTAGTCTCTGGCTCAGTACCGTCTTCTCCGCAATCGTCTTTCATCCCACTCGTCTTCCACAACCTGGGATCCTGAAGTTAAGCATTTAAGTCCTGTTAATGACTGTAGTCATTTGACGCCGCCTGGGTTATCAGAGCGGATTCAAGGTGACAGTGAATAGTGTCACGGTGATTCTCATGTCGCCTCCCAACATTTCTTTGTACCCCTCCTCGCTAATCTGTATGTGTACAACTGAGATACTGCACATGCATAATTTTTTTTTTTTTTTTCCTATTCTCACGCCGCTGATTAGTAAACAGCTCAGACTTTTTTGCAACATGAAGATCAAAGGGAATTTTCAATGTCATGCTAAAATTTGCTCATCCTGTGTCTTGCTGGTGAGTGAGGCTTTTTGTGTGCATGCGTGCATGCGTTGAGCATGCGACATTTGAGGCAAAAATCAAAGGAGGCAAACATCCTGCATTATGGAATCTGCGACTTAAGCAGAACGCTGATAGTTAGCGTTGGTTAAAAGCAAATGTTTTGCATGAAAGAAGGCAAATTCATGAGCACAAATGCTTTGAAGAGGAACAGCTCAGGAGTGTTTTTACATATTTCTGCAATTTATTCATTTTTTTTATATATATATTCACAAATATGTCATTTTTTGTGTGCGTGTGTATGTACAATTTTGGCTGCTTAATCAACTACCCGAGGCCTTCATTTAAACATTAGAATGAGAGTATGCCTAGGATAACATGTTGTCCCTGTTTGTTTGTGCCATGGACTACTCTTGGCCGCTGAAAGTATGCTGTGGCGTATGGCACCAACATGTCTGCAGCAGACTCTTTAAAACCCTTGAAGTTGTGAGTTGGAGCCTCTGTCAGATCACACATAGAAATAGGTCAAGGCCGTCCACGAACCTGTCACCAGTTCAGTGGTTTTCCGTCCCTCGACCACTGTAGACAGACGCTGATCATTACAGACGGGGATCACTCAAAAAGATCACTGATGATTTAGTTTTGTCTTTTGGTACCAAGCCTGGCAGACATGACAGCTGCTTTATATGAGTTGACCAGAATGCGTCTTTATTTGATCTCACTTTTAGGTTTCACTGACCATTCTTTAACAAACACATTTGAGAAGTTGAACATTATTCATCAGTCCGACGCTTTTCCATTCTGCCTGCTGTGCTGTTCAGTGCAGTTTGTTGTTGGTTTCTATTACCTCTTCTTTATGCCTGATTCAAGGCGCTGTGCTTTTCTGCTGCCTGCTTTCAGGAGAGATTTTTTTTTTCTCCTTTTCTTCCTGTGATGTCTGTTCAAGTGCACCTGCTGAACAGCACGTCTTGGCATTTTCAACATAATGATGATGGAGGAAAGTTTGCTTACTTCATCATTTCCAAATTCATTAGGCTGAGAATGCCTGCCAGTGAGCATTTACGATACCAGGAAGGATTCAGATGTCTGTGCATCCCTGCTGAAAAAACAATATTTTCATCAAGCTGCCTTGTGGGGAAGAAATGGTTCTCAGAGATGCTGCTGTGATAAGATCATTTATGTGTGAATTTTATTAGCTTGTAGACTTAAAGGTCATTGACTGTTTTCACCTGGATTCTTCAATGGTTTTATTCCAGTTAGGTTTTATGTATTTTTTTATCTGATGCCTCTTTATAGTCAATACTCTGATTCTCTGAAGTCTGAACTTCCAGAATTTATCTAGGTTTAATAGCTTTGATGTATAAATTCACTTTAATAAAGCAGAAAATCGCAGCACAACACGCACCGCCAGTTTTATCTATATGCATAATTCCAATGCAAATTCCTACCTACAGCTCAGATATGGGTAAAATATGAGTCCGGGGGAAGAGATGACAGTTGGCCTTATAGCAACACGCCTTCTGGTTTGAACGTTCTGTCCAGCAGCGCTTCTCTGTATGAAATTTGCATGTTCTCCTTATGGCTGCGTGAGCGCTCTGCTGGTGCGGTAATTGTGTCGCATAACCTAACGACATGCTTTGTTATGTTGAATAATGACTATAAATTGTATGAGCGAGCGTGTGTTCTCACTGTGATGGGCTGGTGGCACAGCCGGGATGCATGTCTAGTGTTCTCTGGGATTTGCTGCACACACTCCCACGACTGTAGACTGATTAAAGCAGAAACAGGAGACAGAGATGAACCAGGTCAACAAACACCGTCAACAGTCCAATTTAATTTTTACTGTCTCCCATTAAAATTGCATTCCCTCATGTTTTCTAACCCTCTGAAATTGGTTGGGGAGGATTCTGTCTTTACTTTAGGACATCAAAGGGGGCACAATTAAAATAGTGATTCCTTCTACTCAACATACAGACAAGCAACAGTCATTCAAAATGCTGATTTTACTAAACCACATGGGTTAAACTACTTTCAAGTTGTTTTACATGAATTTCCTGAGATTAACTCTTGGATTTCAAATCCTAATTTTAGAAAATTGGGCTTCGGTCTTGTCGTAGTGCTCATACTGAACCGGCTTGTCTGTTCTTCTTGTATTAGTTTTTCAGATTAGTCAATAAAAATACTAAAGAAACATGGTAGAGTGCAGAGTAAAAGCAGTTAAAGCTAGAGTAAGCAGTGAGGATTATGGGGGACTTGCTGTGTTGAAAAATGGGTCACTTATGTCACTTTTCCATGACAGGCTGTGTCACAACTGACCACTTTGTGTCACTCAGCCTCATACCTCAGGAGAGACACACACTGCTGCAGGGACGGGGACTGTCACCAGCCTCGGCCCTCTCCAAGCCCTGTGGGCCGGTGCGTGTGTGTGTTTGTGGACACTCGTGTACGCCGGCGAACATGTGAGTGTCTCCATTCTTCATCTGAGTGCCATGCCTGCTGATGCTTCGATAAATGTGTGTGAGAGACGAGCCGTGCGCGTGTGTGTGTGTGTGTGTGTGTGTGTGTGTGTGTGTGTGTGTGTGTGCCCATGTCTTTTAGCGGTGACACAGTGTAACAGGCTAAGCTGGTCACACACTGACAGTTGTGTTTTCTCCCTGAAGACACATGCAGACACGAGCACTCTTGCACTAAGCAGAGTTCCTCTTAGCTTCACAGTAAGTTAAAAAAATTCCTTTCAATGCACTACTTTTGTCTGTATTTTCTTTCTTTGGCGTATCCACTGCGGTTGAAAGATCAACTGAAACTAAGTTTTTACCCAGTATAATAAAAAGTCTGTAAATCGAGCCACTTACTGCAACATTAAAGAGCAACAGCGTGACAAACCAACAAGAACGGATGAATTAAGTTGCCTATGGAAACAGATTTAATTAGATACTTGTTGCCAAGTGTTCACAAGTCAGCTTCGTGAGGCTGCAGCGCAGCTATGTTTGACGTAGACGACCATGTGCCTGTCTGGTTCATCCTTTAATGAATTTAACAGAATGCACACAGCAGACAGTGTTTTCCTTTCAACACAGAACACAACCTGTACTTCTGGGATGGAATGCAACTCAGCATTAGGTAACAGGAGCGATTTTGTTTCTTGATTTGAAGGATACATGTGGTAGACAGAATTTACAGATATGAACCAATCCCAGGAAGGAGAATTTCACCAAGTCAGATACGTTCACATTTGGCCAATTTTGATTTAATGAGGTGCCTTTTAAGAATTTCTCAGCAAACCACACGTGTTCCTGATTCAGAGCGGGCGGCACCTTATCAGCACTCTATCATGAAAGACATGAAATGGGATATCTGGTTGAAATTTGTGCTTTGAAACTAAGAAAATGAAGTGGAATGGCAAACAACTGCATATTTCTGACTGTGTTTATGTTGAATGACACGATTGATTGAAAGGACTGACTTGGAATCATCTGCTCAACCAGGTATGAATCATCAAGACTGAACGGCCTAAATCAAACTTGAAAAAGAATAGAAAAGATAATAACATAAAACTTTAAAAGCAAAATACTTATCTATCAGGTATTATTTTTGAAAAGAAACAAGCTTGTTTTTCAAAAAACAAATGCATGGGTCAAGAGGAGCAACAAAAGATATTCCTTTACAACAGCAATTAGTTTCCTTTAAACTCAGCTGTGACGACGCTCAGCTGTAACTGTTTGGTATATATGGTGTCTGTCAAAACCTATATCACTACAAAAGACAAAAAAAAAAAAAAACAATCTTCAATTAGAAACAAGTTTTCCCCTCATTGACCGTTTGGCTCAGTCATCACATCCAGCAGGCCTGCCTCTGTCTCTAACCCTGTGTGGTGTAGATGTTGAGGATCTGGCAGGAGCTCAGAGCTCAGCTGTTCTTTATGGATCAGGCAGCACGGCCACCGTTTAGTCCATCGCCTCTTTTTCTGAAATGAAGCAATGTAATCTCACTCCCTTTGATGCTTGTTTGATTCCTTTTCAAATTGTAAAACAAAACAGTTGCTTAAGTAGTGTGAGAATAAACTCAAAAAACATGTTTTACTGTCAATGTTAAAATAAGGATTGGTGCTTAAATGGAGTTGAAATCCGATGGCAATGCGTCACTGATGAGGTAAAGTCTCAGGATCTTCATTCATCCTCTGGGCACCATGAATGTCAAGGACACTCAATCACCAAGTTGTTAATATTGAGAGCTGCTGATTTGTGTTTGTGGTCATTTTAAGTTGAACTTAATATTTTATGGTTTATCAGATTTTCTCTGTGCTCAAAATCATGTGTCTTGAGTGTAGAAAATGTTTTATTGCTCACTGCATGCAGATCTATAATACCTGCATGGCTGCATGTAAGGACATGGACAATCAGACCTACATGAAAAAATGGCTAGAAAAAAAAATTACTCTCATAGTACAGTTTGTCTTCAAAATACAAGACAAAAAAAAGCAATTTAAGGGAAAAAATGTTGGGCTGCATCACATATTGGTCGAGATTATGTTGTTCGTGTTGAGATGTGCATGAATTACATGTGAGTTTTATGTTTACACTGAGCAGTGGAGGCGGGCCAATAGATTTCTGCCAAAAATACTCCTTTAAGGCATGATTAGAAAAATATATACAGGACCTCAGGGAGACGTGAAAGGCATCAGTGATAGAAAGGCTATCAAGAAGCGCTTGGATTGTCTTGAAAGTATGAATACACAGTTCTTGTGCAAATAATCTTTTTAACAAACTTACTGTGGGACCGGACTGAATGAAGCACAGAGCACAAATTGGGGTTTTAATAATTTAGGGCCCAACTTATTGAGTATTTTTTTCAAAAACTTTAAACATTTTAGCTGCAGGCTTGTCATTGACACTAACCCTAGACTTGACTTAATCCATTAATTGTAAATTCAGCTTGTTAGTCAGTTATTTTCCAAATATGAAAGCTGGCAGCTCCTCTCGACTTCAGTTTGAAACAGTCACATGTTTTACATCATATTAACAAGTCAAATTATCGTTTTTGGCAGGGATATATTGAGCGAAACTGATGTGTTAAAAGCAAAAAGAGAAATGAATACATGTAATAATTTGATAGCTTGCAACAGATGAAGCCGGTCAGAAAGTCTCCAAAGCGGCAGCTGCTGTTCGCCGTCCACAGTCGTCATTATCTAACGACCGCTTGTACAAGAAAAGAGAAGAGATGAACCGGTGACGGGGTCACGGGCAGCGGAGGCTCGTTCCAGGCTTTGATTGCTGCGGGAGTCGATTCTGGTTCTGATAGAAAAGTTCCAGACGGCACAAGACTTCGGAGTTTCTGACCGGTCCGGGCGCCCGTGGTGACCCCTGACCTCCAGCACAGCGCTAACAATGAGCACTTCAGCTTCACAAGGTTCCTGTGGAGTGTTGAAAGAGAGTGACCTGGTCCAATGAATCACCTTTTTTTTTTTTTTTTTTTTTTGCAGGCTGCATTATGTGACTGTAACCTGACGTCCTTTTCAAGTAAGAAGCACGTGACGTGCACGATGCTCTGTAGGAACTCGGTGAAGGCAGTGGGATACTTTGGACACTGTTCTGCTGGAAAGCGTTGGGTAACGCTCCTTAGAAAAGCTTTTCTTTGCAAGAAATATAAAACTGCATATGAGGGAATTTGTAATTATGCCCAATAAAAAAGAGGAGATTGAACTATAAACACGACTGGGCACAAGTGACCTCTGCCAGTCGAGGCTTGAAGAGGAAAACTACAAACTCGTTTAGAGAAGTTGCACTGAGTAACATGCTGCAGTTAGAAATGTGCTCCGGAAATGCTCCTTTTTATTTAAACCAGATACTTTTCTGAACAGTCTTCTTTCCTCCTCATGATTATTCAAGACCCGACAGGAGCAGACTTGTACGATTCTGTCTTCTCATCTTGTCATTTCTCTTCAGAGGTTGCGCTGACGTCCACTCACACACTCCTGCGTTCTCAGCATGCCATTTTCTTCACACTCCATTGAGACTTCTCTTCCTTCTTGCCTTCCCGCATGAAGGCGCCCTCTCACCTTTCCCGCCACGCTTTCCCTCCATCCCTCTCCTCCTTCCCGTTTCCCACCCAGAGGTGCTGAAAAGCATCGCAAGGAGAAGTGTTGTTATTCCCTGGCTCTTTACTTTTTCTCTCCTCTTCAGAGAGAACACTGATGAAGTGGTAGCAACACCTGCCTGTGTGTGGCAGTTTGTGTTTGTTTGTTCGCATCTGTGTGTGTGTGTGTGTGTGTGTGTGGTTTTGTGCGTACTTCAGCTGAAGAGCAAGCTTGCTTACGCTGTATAAATTTAGTTAAGTGAACACTCTCGAGAATGAAACAGAGTCCTGCTTCGCACAAAAAAAGAAAAAGTCACCAGGAAGCCCACACACATGCACGCGCGCACACACACACACACACACACACACACAGTTTAACTGGTTGCTCTTTAAGAAGTGAAAAAAAGAAATTTAAAACCTCTCTCTCCTGCCATCTGTTAGTTTGCAGGCAAAACCCACTCTACCCCGCCCTCTGCAATCTGCTGCATCACACACACACACACACACACACACGGACACACACACGGACACAAAAAATCACAAATGAGACACAATGCATACTCACCGATACTCCCACTATCTCTGTCACACACATAAACACACACAAACACATTCAGATATAGAATCTCAAACGGTCGGCAAACGCTTGCACCTTAACACACACTCTCTACGCTACACCCACACAGGTCCACTTTTTGCTCCTCCATGCATCTCTCTCTCTCTCTCTCTCTCTCTCTCTCTCTCCCTCTCCCTCTCGCTCTCCTCCTCTGGAGCCGGCGGACAGACAGGAAGGAGAGCATAATGGCGGTGCTTGTGATTGATCTCATTAATACTAAAGAGCAGACATGGCGTATGGTGTTTATCAAATCTTCCTGGCAAACACTGCAATCCTGAGAATGGCTCCACAGGGAGGAGCAGTGGGAGGAAAGATTGGAAACTAAGGGATGGAGAAAGTGGAGCCGGGTGGGAGACTGCCGGTGAGATAAAGCAAGGAAATAAAAAGACTTGGTCGATCAACCAACCAACAGGCAGAGCAAAAAGACCGAATATGTAATGAACTGAAAGAAACCACTTTTTTTTTTTTTTTCATTCAGTCTCTTGGTTGTAGTAAATGTTTTGATTCCAGATTTTTTTTTTCACATTTATGCTTCTTGCAAACTGTCAGCTTTGATTAGTGTATATTAACACGTCGTGACATTTTGTACTCGGATCTCTTCTTGGAGTACACAAACATCATGCAAATAAGGTGCATTCTGATCTTCCTGAGTATTAATTTTAATTTCAAAGCAATAATCACAACGTTTTTCTCCTCCAGGTGCCTGAATTTGACAGACGCCACATCGACCATGCATCAATGAAAAAAATTAAGAAATATTCCACATTAAAATTACTGTGCATGTACAGAAGGTTTGTGTGAATATGTTGGAACAGATTAAAGGTAAATCATGTTTTTTTTTTTTTTTTTTTTAGTCAGACTAGATCTAACCAGTCAAATCTCTGTCGCAACATCACTTTTGCCACAAGAGGCTGCAGTCAGTCACTCTAACTCAGCTCAAGAACGGAAGAAACAGCAGCAGCAAATTTTGACATTAACAATAACGAGAAAAAAATGGTTGTAAGTTTTATGCAAATAAACGTCAAGTTTCTTAAACTTAATCTTAAAAAAGTCTTTAGCGATGCCCGGTGCCTAAAAGTGACATTCTTTAAACCTTACAGACTGACTTTAACATATAGGTTAATGTGTTGCTATTCCTCTGTCTACCAGTGCGGCTTAATTTATTCAAAACAAGTTTGGAGTACTCCAAAAATATCACCCTAAAATGGAAACCAAATATGATCAAATAACTATTTTTGCTTCAACAGTCATCGGCAATGTCATTAGTTTTTTGTTCACTTACAGTTATTTATTTATTTTTTGGAAAGAGCTTTTAATTCATTTCCACTAGCACCTCATCAGCTTCATGTTGTGTTTTCACAGAGCTTGTGAAAAAAGGCCATCCACAAGATGAGAAACAATTCGGACATAATTCGGACATAAAAAATGTTCATGTCATTTTGAACATCTTCAAACCACTTTGCTGGGAAAGTATCAGGATTGACCACTACAAAGTTATAACAAAAATAAGTACGAGCAAGAAAGTTCTCACCTTCAGTATCCACGTATACAAAGTATGGATTAAAAAGAAAAGCAAAAACCAGGGTGCAACAGGACGACTCCAGGCTCTTTCACCCAGATACACTGTAACGGTACTGTAACCTCACACGCCATCATCACACACTTTTTCCAATTCACTGTGTGAAGCTTTGACCACCTGGTGTGGGGTCTTTCACACGAAAGGGGTTTCTTGCAATCGAGACGCAACACATCACTCGCTGGCGCGTCCGTGTCTGCTCCTGCTGCGCTGCCTCACCCATTCACTCAAACGTTTCAGCCGTTATGTCTGTGTTGCCGCCGCAGGTCCAGCTGAGGCGGAGCCGGCCGGTCCGCAGCTCTGCCTCTTTGTTGTCTGGACAGAGGGCGAGGCGGAGTCGTGCTTAAAACAAACCAGCAGTGGGAAACGGTCTACAACACACCTGGGCAATGCTCAACTCGTGGGCCGTAAGCAGCTCTTCATATTTTTTCCTTAGTATCCTCGGGAGAACAGTGAAAAATTCTGAATGAAATTACATCCTCTGTTTATAATGAATACAAGTGCAGTGCCTTTTTTTTGTTTGTTTTTTTTGTTTCTCCTTGTATTTCGGTGGTGCTGGTGGGTGTACCTTTACCTGTCTTCATTTTGTGATTACCGAACGAGCAATCATAGCTGCACAAAAATTAAATTCAGTTTTATTTATGTAGCACCAAGTAGAATTCAGTCATCTGGAGGCACTTTTACAGAGATGTTTGTGTCTTTCTATTTCTGGAGCACAACCTCATTCCTGTGACAGTCTTTCTTGTCTGTATTAGACAGCATCAATCATAAAAGTAAACATTTGAAATACTTTTACAGTTTATTGGTTATTTCATTTCAATCTCAAGTCCATGCTACTCACTTTTGCCAATTTGTCACATAGTTGATGTGGGACGGGAGTCGACTGTGACTGTTTTGTGACAATAAGGGGACGTGTTTCTACCGGTTTTTTTTTTTTCTCTTACCTTCTCATCTTGTGAAATTTTTGTCCTGCAAATACAGCATTTTACTGTATGACTGATTTCTGATTAAAAAAATAAGATACATTTGCATACAGTCTCTGGAAGACAGATTGACAGAGAAGGGAAAATGCTTGGAAGTATTCCTCCGGGATCAGTTGACAGCTATATCCATTCTTGGTTATTCTGCGCAGGCATTTCTACTGAGAGCTTTCTAGGGAAATGTGCAGTTGACAGATATGCATCAGTGGCTTCAGTCATATGCAGATGCCACATGCAAGAGGTGAAAGACAGGCAATGCAAGGCCACTCGCCTTGCCAGAGACAGTCACAGCGAATTTCAGCAAAATAGTCCAGACCAGAGGCAGAATCCCTCAAATAAATGATACAGTCTGCGAGTTTTAATGTGAAAATACAGGTAAAGATTCCTGCCCTGAAAAGTCCGTCCATCTATCCATCCATGCTTCAGCCAAGTATGGTCACAGTGATCAGGTGCTGATTCCCAAAAATTTATCAAAGGATATTTCTCCAGTCCATCATAGCCATTAAAGTCACAGCTATGAAGCAAGTTTAGGTTTATTGATCTTCTGTTATTAGATTCGCTGAGGTCTGGAGTTAACCCCATCAAAGATCAAAGGTCTCAACAAGTCGTAAGCCTGAAATGTCAAGACAAACCATTACCCATTAAAAAACAATTACCGCCTAAATCCAACTTAATAGTAAACGTGCATTGCTTGCGGATCATTTGACATGATCCGTCACGTTCGACTGGACACCTGACAGAGTGAGATGGAGATTCAGACCGTCAGCGAAGACGACGCCTCTATTAACAATCAGCCTAACCAACATGTCTTTGTGTTGTGGACGAAAGACAGAGTTCCCAGAGAACCCCGAGAGCGACAGGAAAAACATGCATCCTCCACAGCGAAACCAGGAACATTCGAACTGTTAACTGTTGCAACCTGTCTCAGTCATATATTTGCCAATATGCAGCTCACTGTATGAAGACTATCGGTGATGATGACAGAATCTGTTTGATGCACTGTGGAACAAATCACCAGTAATTTAATATCTAGCAAAGTGCGTTTCTGTCTATCAGAGCTACATTAATTTGTCAGTCACAGATTCACGCTCCGTCTGCGTTTCGCAGAGCCTCTTTATTTATATTTGAACCGCTGGTTGAATAGATGGAGGGTAATGAATATACTGTAGTCGACTGGTTCCAACCCACGAGTCGGCGATTTACAGGAGTCGTGTTTGAGACTCACCGGTGTTCAGCGGAATGAATTAAATGAGCCCCTATTATACGGCAAACTCGCCGCTCAGTGTTTGAGCATCTAGATATTGAGAGTTGAGTTGTTTGGTTGTGACATATTGATTCCACATGTTCTGACGTCTTCTAACTTCTAACAGTGCACTCAGTCCCATTAAAGGTTTTAAATCCACCATAAAGTGAATAATACAGTTCCCTAGTTTGTCTTTTATTTGAGATGAATGTTCATTTATCACTAAATCTATGCCTCATAACTTTAAAGAACTTATAATTGGAGTAATTTTCCTGTTGAGTCTTTTTGCGCTGCTCATTCTGCATTCGAGGACGTTTCCTTGTTTGGCATCCAAGAGAAATGTAGTTGAAGTTTTCAACGGAAACTTCTGGTCTGCATTATTTGGAATGTGTTTAGCTTGCAAATACAAAGCTGACGCAAACTGGAAACAAAAAAAAAAAAGGTGGACAGACGACCAGACATTTGCGAATACGGAATGGAACGGACAGGAAGGATAAAAGGAGGATAATACACAGAAATTGCATTTAGGAGACAGCTGATATTACAGCCGTAGAGGCAGACAGGGAGACGAGCACACTAAGTTAAGGACAAGCAGTGCTGCTGCATAATAACCAAACATAAATATTTCAGAATAGGAATCAGCCTCCACTGAGTGCAAGCAAGAACATCAAGCACTTTGCAGTCAAAGTCTGCATGGTCCAAGCACCGCCTCTCATCAACGCACGCACAATGTGAAGCTCAGGAAAAATCCACTCAGGAATTCAAAGATCCCATTTCAATTCAATGCTGTAACTTTTTTCCAGATTTATCGACTTGAATTGCGGCTTGTTTTCGCCCGAGATACCGCGTCTCCCATCGTATCTCATCTCTGTTTTCCCTTCCTTCGCTCTCTAACCTCTTACCTCTCTACCTCCTCTTACCCCCCTCCTCTCGCTTTGATGTCTGAACACTCAGGGCTCTGACGGCTGAATTAGTATTCCCTACATGATTATTGTCTGATAGGATCTGGGGGGCATGGGGTGGGTGGCTTTGCGATGGGGTAAAGTGTTTAAGGTGGAAATGGAAGGTTAGCATTTGTCTGTGTGGAGCTTTTCACACTCTAAAGGAGATCAATTTACGGTAAAATGTGTATTCCCGGAAAAAAAAAGTAATGCACACTGTGAATGCTTTATTATAAGTAAAGATTTTTTTGT
The DNA here is from genome assembly GCF_902148845.1 of Salarias fasciatus. Taxonomy (NCBI): domain Eukaryota; kingdom Metazoa; phylum Chordata; class Actinopteri; order Blenniiformes; family Blenniidae; genus Salarias; species Salarias fasciatus. The sequence continues at coordinate 15,056,069 of NC_043756.1, forward strand.
TTCAATGAAATGAACAGGGTGTTGAGATAATGAAATTAAATATGCAATAATGGTACAGACAGTGGTATGACTGGTCTAAAAAAACCTGTCTTGAATGTGCCGATGAACTGATAATATTGACACGATTAGCGCATTGCAGGTGGCTTGCTGCGTCGTCAGCCTTTCGTCGTCTATATAAACCAGCAGCATTAATCAAAGTTTACCATGCCATTAAGAAGTGCCGGTGTATGTCTGCCGGAGTGCAAAGTTCACCGTCTACTTGTGCAATTACATTACAGATTGGCGCATATTCACATTTATGAGGACCTTTACCATTAGCGACTGACAAAACACGAGATGGTTAACAAGGGAAGTACAGGCGTGCGCGATTTGAGTGGGTTGAATGTCTTGTTGACCGCATGTGTGAAAAGAGCAGAACAATGGGTAAGAGTAGCACTTAATTAAACTGTCTGATTTGATATAGAGCAGCAGAAAGATAAGCCAGGCCAGTGTGTTGACATGCTCTGTATGTTCTGTCTCTCGACCGGCTAATGATGTGTTTTTATGCCTGATCTTCACCTTTATGTTGAGCTTGACCTTCAGTCAGTCATTGTGGTTGGAATACATTTAAAAAAAAAAAAAATAGAACCCCAAACATTTGTTTCAAAGTTGAAATCCTTCTTTGTCAGCGAGTGAGCCCTCATATTGATTTGCGAGTGTTGCCCCGGAGTGGCAGGCGTCCTTGTAGAGTCAATGATTAACACTTCAGTCAGTCACTTCTGTCAATACGCAGGTGAGATCCAGTGTCAGGACTTCTGACATTTGGTCTCCATGTTAACATTTTTATTTCTTTATGCACATTTTCCTCCTTGTGCTGTTTTTGCAGTCCTGCAGTCCATTTCACTTCTTTAGTATCCTCTGCTGATCTTTTCTTTTTCCTTCTATCGCTGCCTTTTCTCACCTTCTTATTCACAGTAAATATGCTCCTTCATCACAGAGACATTTCATTTATGAAGCAGATGGATGTGACACTGCTGTGGCGAAGGCTATGTAACCAATACCGTGGTCAGTATCAGATGATTAAAACGCTGCTGTGATTATACAGTTGTTGACAGTACGTAATAAGCTTTGACTCAAAAGCGACAGCTTGTTTACATTAATTGCAAAGTAATGTCTTGTGAAATCAGACATGAAGGGAAATGTGAAAACTTTCTCCAAAGTCATTTGTTTTGGAAACTTCAAATTAGGCATCCTTGAATTCAAAGGATTTTTTTTGTGTGTGTGTTTTTTTGCAGAATCACTGCAGCTTTCTTTTCGTTTAATGTATTACCCTTCTTAGCTTTGCATGCCTTTTTATTCATGTCCTCCTCCACATGCTTCTTTTTGTCTAATTTTCCTCTTTTTTTCTAATCATTAGTCACCTCCGCCTCCACCCCCACTGTGTAAACCAGAAACAAATCCCTCAGATGAACGGCCAACAACCAGCTCCAGTCAAACTGTCTCATAATTTACCCGTGGCTGTACCTGCTCCATGTCTCTCAGTCCTGGCTACTCTAAAGCTGATGCAAATAAAATCATGTACATCCACGAGAAACGGTATGTATTTAACCAAGAAAACTTTCCAAATCGGACAATATGGACAAATATCAAGAGCAGAGCAAGTCAGAGCTGGTGGTGAGACAGACAACTGGGCCGTCCTCCCATTCACACCTCCCCAGTAATGTATTTTATTCCGAACGCATTTGGGGACAATTTGCATTTTGAAAGGTAACAGTGAATTTGAAATAATCAAGCAAGGTGACATTTTATTACATTTTAATGTTCTGTGCATCAGTGACTCAAGTTATTACCAACTGTGACAAAGAAACATGCATCTGGAACAGAAAGATCTACAGTGAAGCAACAGTCCGGCCCTCGCCCGCCCAGCCACCCTCGACCAGAGGGGAGCCAAAGCCTCCCTGAAGCTTTTCGGCTGACAACTGTGCGTCCCAAAACTAAAATTATGCCATGTTTTATTCCGATTTAAAAAGTAAATTGAGTTTTAAAATCATTTAATCTGTGTACTTTTTTTCCCCCACTCTTTTTGTCTCTCTTTTGTGCTTATGATTTGGGATGTTTTTATTTTTTTTATATTTTTCAAGCCTCCTTTCTTCTTTGAAATTGCATTTGTATGCTCATGTAAAAATTTTATTACAGACTAGCCTTCATTCTCTGAACAGAACTGTTCCTGTGCTGCGAACGGAATGCTTTTTTTGAAATGAATTAACATCTGATTGTAATTTTAACAGCATAATTCAGTGTTTTTTTTTGCAGCTTCACGAATAGAGGCCTATACTATAAAAGGCGTTTTATATACAAAGTTTCATGAATCATTAATGAGTCAACAAGAACAGACCTTTTTCGAAGGGTTCGGCTTATGATTAAGTGTATTTACTAGCTGCACTAATCGAGTATATTAAATTTTGAGCAGTTTAAGAAAGGTCCTGTTCTAACAGTACGTGCCCAGTACAGGATCCGCTGGAGACGGAGCCACTCAGCTGCATGGTTATTATATTGTGACTGTTGCCTGGATACAGAGACTGTTGGATTCTGTTAAGATATAGAGATTCAAGGCCCTTTTATGCCCTTCCTGTAAACTTGTGAATATCAGGCCAAGCGATTGCAGATAATAACCTCCTGTGTACAGCACAGGATGCTGATTTTACACAAACAGATGCATACAGCGTCCTCGCGGTTCAAATGGGAACCCTGCATTAATCGGCAGCGGCGCTGTGTCGAGAACAAATGAGCGTGGAAGCAGACATGGGAACTTCCAGAGATGTTCTCAGACTGAAACGCGGTCGGGCTGAAAACAAATTTTAAATTCTCAGCATACGCACATGAAGCGAAGCCAGTGTTTTAAATCTGAGACGCTTTTAATGTCTGATAGTAGTCCGTTCAGGGGGAGTTGAAACCTGAATAACCTGGAGGCCTGATTTGGCAAAGCGAACGGCATCCTAATGTGTGCGGTACCGAGTGCGCAACAAGGAAACACATGCCAAAGGAGTTGTTTTGTGTGTGTGTGGTTTGTGACTGACAATGGCCCAGAGGACAACTCCTTCTGTACCTGGAATCAGGTACCTTTTTTTCCTGGAGGTTTGGCAACGATTGAGGCAGGTATTGCATTTTCACAATCAGTACACTGCCTGAAGAACAAAGTACACAAAAGGAAAAATAACAGAAGAATAACAAACAGCGGGGATGAGACGGGCCTGAATTACTCATGAAGAGGCATGGCTTTGATTAATTGTTTTATGCTTCTGTGTGAAGATTTCAGCCTTATTTTTGTTGCTCTGTGCGATGTGTATATGCACACTGAGGAGCCTGCGGTAACTACAGCACTACATACAGAGGAGAATAAATGCTTTTGGCGTCGTTTCCCCACTTCCACCCGTATCTCAGGTTGTGAAGTGTTATTAGATGGGCGAGTCTTGACTTCAAGTGGTAATATCCGACGCTCACCCGAAGACTAATGGAGCACATTTCCATTTGTTTATGGTATGATATTTACCTCTTGTGATGAAAAGCAGGTAAAAGTGCAGAAAATTACCTTTAACCTGTTGGATAGTGCCAAGAGGAAATAAGAAAGGAATTACATTTTTTTTTTGCATGTCAGTACATGTCTGACGTGTTTTTTTTTAATGGACAACTCTTCCCACTACACATTTTCTGATGTTACCTCTATTGATCATATCACATCTGATTGCAGAGTGAATGATAAAATAAGCAGGAATAGTATGAATCATATGATTGAGTGTATTGAATACCTGATCACCGAACTGCAAAACCATGCAAAAAAATCATTTCAGGGTTCATTGAAGCATTAAAAACGTCACGGGGGAAGTTTTTATTTTAGAGTAGTTGGGGTGTAGACTGCATGAAGTGAAGTTCAGTTCTGTCTGGTGTACATCACATAAATATAAATAAACTGGCAACTGAATGTATGTGAGAGCTGTGGTAAATACAGATTGCAGAAAGACTGCCAAATCTGCCAAGTTAAACTGGCACTGGTGCTTCAGCGAAGTAAAGAATTTAAATGGGAATCGTGCTCAGAAATGAGATTAAGTGAAGGGGGGAAAAGGAGGAAAAAAAAAAAGGTATCCTGACAGAAAGTTGACTCAGTGTGATCAATGTTAACAAGGCTGATGTATTCGGTGGGTGCTGCTGTCCATCACGCCGCTCACCTCAGCATCCTGTTCTTGGTTTTAGTTTCAGCTGGAGAGCGAAGGTGGAGGCAGCAGAAGTGGTGTTTCACTGTCAAGTTAATAACCAACCATGGGCAGATTTAAGTTTTAGTACTTCAACTTACTGCTTTTAGGAGAAAAAGAACTAAATCCCCTTCCTTGTCTTACCTTCTTTTCAGAAATAAAGTGAGCCTCCTTAGGTAGAAGTCAGCTTTCATCAGACACCATTAAATGCTCATGCTTCGCTTTAGTTCAGCTGGATGGTTTTCAGCCTGGAGCCTCAATAACACTGCTTAGCTGAGTTCTACAATTAAATAACCATGTACTGTATTTGTCCAGACTATCTGATCTGACTCCAGTGGAGCATACCAGTGTCAAGAGGTACGCCAATAACAGACAAGTAAATAAGAACAACAAATCACATCTGAGAAATAAGCTTTTGATGATAAGACCATGCCATCCGTGGGAATCTCCTCTAACAGCCTGTGCGGACTCTGCGATTTTAACTTGAAATTTTGATGATGAAGGCTTATAGATAATGAAAACACAAAATTCAGTGTCTCGGAAAATTAGAATATTGTGAAATAGTTCAGTTTTGGAAAGTCATGGGCTGTGTTCGAAACCGCATACTTACCTACTACTCATACTAACTTATTGAGTATGCAGTGTGTTCACACTGGCAGTATGCGATTTTGAGTATGCGAGAAGTTCCTGGATGCATACTGCATTCGCCAGAAATGTTGAGTATACATCGTGTGTTCACTACTCATACTGAAATTGCCCAAGATGCAACGCGACGGACATTTGAATAAACTTTATTCAGTTCACAATGACTGTTTCTTCATGATGTACATTTAGCAAGCTGAGTATGGTTCTAGATTTAATCTTCCCTCCATTGTTTGTGCTCGTAGGTATGTCATATTACGAGATTTCTGATTGGATTGACAATGATTAAAAATAGTAAAAGAAAAACAAAACAGAAAAAACAAAAAAAAAAAAACACTTACATCTGAGAACAAGTCCATGTTGAAAGCGACCATGATGTACCGAAGACGGCGAGCCGATCTTTGTTGAAGAGCTGAAAAAACTCTCCGTCGGTAAAGCATCATAATTGGCGTAATAAGTGGTCCGTTAACGGGACACCGGTCCAAACGGCGACGTTAAGCGAGATATATTGCTGAAAGATTGCCTTCTTGTTTTCAAAGTAAAAGCACAGATTTATCACGGAGGTTTTTTTGCATGAGAAAGGGAAAGGGGTGGTTTATTTTGGTGAAAATAACCGGAAGTGCGTTGCTCACTGCGGCTGGCTTGAATTTCGCCGAATTCGTCCGAACAAAATCATAAACGGCTGGTATTCGGACAAATAAACAACACACTCGGGCTCTAAAAGACCACTTTGTCGCCTAATTTAAAAAAAAATCTCGATGAAGTTATACATTTGACGAGTTTAGAGCTAAAGTGAAATCAGCTTTAGCAGATCGATTTCTGCTCATGGAAGAAGTGCAATGCATTGTGGGTTATTATGTAGTACGCTGTAGTGTAAACGCTTCGCATACTGTTTGATGGACTGAGTAAGCAGGATGCAGGATGGATAGTATGAGTATGTAAGGATGTAGTAGACAGTATGTGGTTTCGAACACAGCCATGGTGTCACAAACTAATCAGCTTCTTAACTCAAAACACCTGCGAAGGTTTCCTGAACCTTTAAATGTTCTCTCAATCATGGGGAAGACTGTTGACTTGACAGATGTCCAGAAGACAGTCACTGACACCCTCCACGAGGAGGATGGGCCACAAAAGACCATTGCTTAAAGAATCTGGTTGTTCAGAGAGCTGTATCCCAGCATGTCCATAGAAAATTGAGTGGAAGGAGAAATTGTGGTAGGAAAAGGTGATCCAGCAAAAAGGGACGAACGCTGCCTTGAGACGATTGTCAAGGAAAATCACAAGGAGCGAACTGAGGCTGGCATCAAGAGCCACTACACTTAGACAAATCCTAGACATGGGATACAAATGTTGCATTCCTTGTATCACATTAATTCATCTGATTGCATTAAAGTTTGCTGTCCTCAAAGTAATCCAGCAGCAGAAGTAATTTTTCCATGTACAGCTAGAGTTGCTTCATCTACTCTTTGTTTTGCATTTTCCCCCCAGAATCGTCTGCAAATAAATGTATTTACTTGTGCAGGTGCCTGTAAGGTTGCTGGCATACTTTTGTCTGACAGATGCACCAATCCCAGAGTGGCCGACTCCAACAGCATGCGAGTGAGGCTGTAGTGACCGACCGTTCATGCATTAAATACGAGTGTCTCTGGTGACATGGCAGACCTCACTGAGCTTTCATGAACATTAAAGTCCATCTCGCACAAAAATGTTACGCTAAAATCATTTTACACATGAACTGCTTACAACACACAAACAGCCCAGATACAGCTTTGGAATTACAGAGTCAATATGCTTTGCTCCAGCATGTCATTCAAAGGGAAATGGGAGCCTTCAGAAGAAGGAATGAGCATGTCTTCAATCCTCGGGGACTGATCGGATATTACAGCGGGGCGGCAAGGATCAGACCAGCTGAAGGCCGCTTCACCAAACTTTGATTAGCCACAATATTTGTTCCAGGTGACTCGAGAGGTTTGCGTGGTTGTAGCTTCCAAATACACATGAATCCACAAAAAATTTTGTACACTAGGAAAAAAAAAATCTGAAAGATAATCCTATGGCTTCAAACCAGTATTCTCAACTTTTTTTTTTTTTTGCCCCAAAAGGGTTATTACTGTTGAGTCTTCTGCCGGTAACAGTGGAACTCATGCTTTATAACTTTCAACAGTTGAGGCCTCTCTGTCTGTAGAAATGTAAATCAGATGTCTCAGAGAAAATAATTGGGGAAAAGTGAAAACCTGTGAAAGCCTACCCACTGCTCAGTGGCAGAGAGACCTTTCCAGACTGCAATGTCATCTACCGAGCGCGATCACTAATCAGGAGGTGGTATGAAAAGTTGAAGGAGTACAAAGCATATTACATAGACTGCGGACACCAACATGGGCAACTTGAACGAGGACCGAATGTGTCCGGTTGGACCCTGTTAAGGTCAGGTGTCAACAGCTACTCTCATGCTGGGACATGTTAGCACAGCGGGGGGGGGGGGGGGGGGGGGGGACCTTTGAGGAGGATCTGTGTTCCCATTGACCTTTGAACAAGAACATGAAGGTTTTACCGCTGGCCATATCATAGGTTGACCAAAGAACACCAGCAGGAATAAGCTTTCACCGCTTGACAATAAGGTCACAGCATGTCTCCTAGTTTTTCGAAATGAAGGAATTTATTGTTCAACCTTAAAAGAAAGTTCCAAGATAAAATTACTACTGTGCTTTTTTTATCTGTGCATATTTCTCCCAAATTATTACATTTGCCAAAAGCGTATTTCATTCTCTTATAAAGAAAAACATTTTTCTTTATGAAACATTATTCTTGTCATCTTCTTTTTAAATTGTGGACGTGGTACTTGAAGCAGACAGTTGACGAAGGCGCACAAAGATCCCTGACAGCCGATCCTATCATTAAGTGCTAATCCAATGTGGCTCCATTGTGTGTTTAAAATCGTCCTACAGCGGCTCAGGGTGTTGTGGCATCAGGACAGAATGGAGCCAGGGCGTCACGTCAGAATCCCCAGCTCACAGTTGTGTTATAAAGAAGTGTCCTCATCTGTCCTGACTGACTGTATCGTGAAGCAGACACAATTCACCCAATCATGCACACTTGTGTTTCATGCTCAACAAAGCGCAGAAAACCTGTCAGACTGCCGCAGGATGACTACAAACACATGTACTGATTGGTGAAGTGATTGTACTTTTAACCTTTTTGGTGTTTGTTAATTATATATTTTGTAAAGAGGTGGACTATTTCCTTTTTAAATTAAATTAAATTTCCTTTTTAAATGACACTGAAGGAGATTTTTCAGCAAGTGATGAGGACCGTTACTTCACCTTCATCTGCCTCCGTTGATTTGACAAAAGTGACGATATCACGCCTTGCGCCCCAGAGGAAGGTGGGAAGGCGTGCAGCCTGTCCCAGGTGACGTGACCCCATGTGGTTGGGAAAAGGTCAAGTACTGATGCAACTTCAACTGTTTCAGAAAGTGACTTTAAGGTCATTTTCAATGTGAAACAATTTTCTTTAAAACACATCAATGTGCTTGATGGTCCAGAATGGGTTCAATTTTAAAAACGTGACAGATTATACAGTTATAGTTTTAAGAAGAGATTAGAAGAGACTCAGTTTGCATCTCAAGTTGAGGAGTACTTTAAATCAAAGTGTGATGATGGAGGTTCTTTGTTTTCTCAAGGGTGACGTCTTTCTTGACTTTGATTGGTTCTTGTTTGTGATATAAATTGTGTAAAGAAAATTACAGGAGGTTTTAAGCAGCCTTTCAGCCGGCTGCTGAACGCTGTGTCTCCTGTGTCGATGATTGAGCAGCAGCATTAAATCACATGCTGATCCAAACCTTCTCTGCTGATTTATGTTGCTTCATTTTTGGCTCAGTTAGATAATGACCATTTTGTTAATAACACAGCATGAAGTACAAGTCATAATCAAATAAAAGCAGGAAATAAAACAAAAGCAGGAACTAAACCTGCTGGGCGCCATTCCAGGCGAAATTTTTTTGTGTAATTTATTACTTCATTGGGCTCCTCTTTTGTTATTTATGATTATCTTCTGACTGAAATACAAAAACGGAAAGTATTCAATGAGAACTAGCTGCAAAGAGAGTTACACACACCAGCTCTCTGATAAACACAAACAAAACGTTGTGTAATTGCAAAACTTATATCTAAAAATTGATTAAAAGCTACATAATGAAAATTGATTGACATTTGAATCATATTGACTGGAGGCCTCCAGCTACAGGAAGTTCTTGTTCTTATTGAAAGGAGACTGTTTCTAATTTACTTTGTTTAGTTAAATGAGTTTGAACATTGACCTTGCGCTAATTTTTCAGTTTGGCATTTGACTTGTCTGGATGTCATTGTGTGCAGTCACAGTTACTTATGTGTAGAAGTCCATGATCGTGTGTATCTGTGTGGCACACATGGCCTTGTATGTGTGTGTAATGAGGTGGCACAGTGGTGGCGTCTGTAAGACGACTTAAAAACAAAAACCTCAGCTGCCCCATTTAGTTTTAGAGGCACATATGGCCATGTTTAATTCCTCTGCCTTGCATTACAGAAAGAAAGGAGCCTTTATTGTGGTGGAAGAACTTTTGTATGTATGTGTGAATTAGGCCCGTTAAGCCAGTTTCATGGTCTTTTCGTCAATACATTTCACTTGGGGGTGTCTGCGGCAGCGTGGGCGGATGTGAGAGGTTTCGCTCCAATCTGCTTTTGTATGGACTTTTCCACAGTGTGTGGGTGTATGGGGGGCCTCTATGTTTGCTCAAGATATCCTAATTGTGTGTGTCTGTGTGTGTGTGTGGGAGTGGGGGAGTCATTTTGGGGCTTCGTAGGTCTGGTTAACTTCCAAAGTGTTAATCAAAAACAGATAAAAGTAGTCAGACTGAGACAAATCTGTGGTGACTCTCATTTTAGGTTCTCTCTGTATGCTTTCCTAACATTTACCCCCAACCTTAACTCAAACCTAAACCTTAAAACAAAGATTTATGCACCGTTCAGTTAGAATCACAAGTCCCAGTTCTAAAAAAAGAAGTCTTATCTATGAGGCAGAACTTTGGACATGTGTGGGAAAGTAAAGAAAGACAGCAAATGCTCCCATGTCCTCACTCTGACAGAGTAAATGTCAAACAAATTCTTGCAAAGACAATTATTCTAGTTAATATTAGCCACTCTTGCTGCATATTATGTAAAAAAAAAAAAAACAATAGAAAATCGGCCTTCTAATTTCTTTTATAGAGAAATTCCTTCTGTAGATTTTACAGGGAATGAATTGAAACTTGAAACTAAAAGAAAGGGCTGGATCCTCAGATATAATCAGCTGCTACACCACCTCATGTGGTTTCAAAGCAACTAAAAGAGCAAAAAATATCAAAGCCAAAACTTGGGTATGGTGTTTTTTTTTTTTTCTTTTTAATAAATTGTATACCATGTACAGAATTTCTCAGAATAAAGGCACGCAGAATGAGATCAGTGTTTTAAACAAAATGCTTAAAATCTACTAACCTTCCTCTCCTCCCCTCTCCGTTGCTTTTGTAGTCTCAGGAAAATGCTTGTCCTCCAGAGGAGGTTGAGAAAGAAATATTTTATTTTTGTGCTGTTTATTTTTCCAGCCTGGTTTGCATATCTTTAGCCTCCAGCCAAGTGCTGTTAATTAGGTAAACAGGTAATTCCCAGCATGAGCCAAACGCTCCATGTGCATATGTGTTTGTGTGCATCTGCGTGCAAGTACAGGCACGTTTGTGCAACGGGATGCCAGGGCCAAATTCGGCATAAAGCACTATAATAAACAATACTGTAAGGAAACGAGTTGAAATGCGCACAGGGAAGTCAGGAGGTAAGTTATGCACAGAGTCATGCATTATTAAACAGAAGCTTTTCAAAGGTGGAGAAACGCAATTCAAAAGAATGCAGAAGATTTCTTTGCATCCAAGTTACTGTACCCTGCTTTGAGCTGAGAGAATGAATAAGGTGACTGAGATAGGAAAAAAGAGAGAGATAAATATTATGAAAAGAGAAGGAGAGAAATGAGATATATTCCCCTCTCTGTGTCGGGCTCACTGGTGTGTGACATGTCTGTCTCAGTGGAGTCTCCCCACCCTCTCCTCCCTCTGTTTTTTTTTTCTGCCCATCATGCTGTCCACTTCTTCACCGTTTTCTCCCTCCTTCACTGCCTTGTAGTTTTTCAACCTTGTCATATCTTTTTTTCTCTTTTAGATATAAACACATCCCCTATAAACACAGACGCAGGCACAGACCCCGTCTTCTTATTCTGTGTCTTTTTTTTTTTTAAGTCAGTTTGCCTATATTCACTTGTGTACGGTATTTGTTCATTACTGTGGTTCAGGCTGGCTTGAAGTGGAGGCCTGTTTCTCACAGGTGGTGATGGATCACTGCTTGTTGTGACACATTTGCAGTAATCACTAGTCAGGCAACTTAGACAGTCAAAATTTTCCCAAAGAGATCCATTTGTATCGTTTGAGTTCAAGCAGCTCAGAAGTCATGACTTGCTCTGAGAGTGTTATTTGTTGAGCTGAATAAAGAGGAGAAACTCAGAATGATTTATTTTAGGGTAGTATACTGATTTTTTTTTTCCCCCCCTGCTTCACAAATTTGATACATAAAAGAACAATTGAGTGCGTACCGCGCCTTCCAAACACCATTCTCAGGTCCATTAGTTTCAAAGACATCACGAAGCATCTGGTTTCAGAAATAGCAGCTTCCAATCTAACTAAGCGTCAGTGTGCTTTGTAAAAGATGCTCTTGCTCCTCCTGTCTGTGTACTTTATACATGGCACAAATAGCATTCATTGAAAAAAGTGACTTTGAATGCTGCTGCATGCTCTGACTTTTCAAACGGACGTGTGCCAGCACATGCCATTATATGAATAATAGTTTGTCTAACCCCTCCAGTAACATGTGGTCCTACAAAAGGCTTAAGCGAGTCAACACATGTAATCAGCGCCATCAAATAACGTCACAAAAAAAGTGAAGTTCCATCTCAAGAGACGGATGTAAGAAGAAGTAACGCCCCCAAACCCGATATCGATAACGATCCTTTGACCTTTGCAGACACCAGGCAACATTTCCATCAGGTTCTTCCACTTTTCTCTCATCCCTTTTTATGGAACTTCCACCCACTCCTCATAAGGAGAAACTTTCTCCTCTTTTTCCACCTAATGGAATTCAGAGCAGGGTACTTTATGGCAACACGCAGCCTTTCTAGAAATGGCTGTGGCACAATACTTGGCTTGATTGAGGCTTGTGCTCAGACTATCTACTTAAAATTCTAGCCTACTGATATTTTTGTGGGTTTCTTAAAAACAGATTTCAATGTCTCTACAGCAGTCAGAGCCCCCAAAAGAGGCCTCGTCACTTCTTGACACTTGGAATAAAGTCCTTTTCTCGCATACTCTCATTTGTTTGAATACAAGTGATTCATGGTTTAAAAAGAAAAAAAAAAACACCCTGTGATTTCATCAAGCCATAAAGCCTGCTGTCATGTGCTTCTACTCGGGTTTTGGTCTGATTTAAGATCAATCTATTGACAATACAACTCTCTTCAAAGCCTGACTCTTTGCTTTCTTGGTGTTTGTTTCATGTTGTGGGATATTTATGTTTCTGCCTCCATCAGGTCAAGAGGTTTTGTTGCTCTTCTACAGTTGTCAGACCTGTGTAGGATGCTGACAACTCCGTCTCCTGAACATAATGTTTAACAGTAGCCGTTTTGTACAAATTGAGCATTTTTCTTCAGTTAAAAAAAGGGGTTTTAGATTTATCAGATCAGGTCCCTGCTGCTCTACCTTTACACCTGTGAAAGTGGATTTCATACCAATATGAGGCAACTTTATTGTTGATCACGAGTAAAAAAAAAAAAGAAAAGTGGAATAAGTCATAAAATCAACACTTCTTTCATCAAGAAATATTTCCAATTTGCATAAAGTGTTTTTTGCATGTGTTTTGAATGGTTAATGACATTAATTAATGTGTTAATTCATCGGGTAAATGTTGAAACAAATATCAGCTTCAGGTACAGATAAAAACTAGAAACTCTCAGCGAGCGATGTTTTTCCACAAAAGCAATCATGAAAAGCCGATACTCCTTATCAAAGTCCGGTGACCCGAATGCTCGGTGTTGCAACGCGGCGTGTGCCGTCAATCACCGCTAACCGGCCGAGCTGACAGCCGCGCTGTAAATCATGGAGGCGACTCTTCTGAAGAGTCACTCATTATCTGCTCATGCAAACAGGCCCCCCGGCTCGCTGCTGAGGGGAAACTGATTGTGCAAATGACAAACGAGTCCTTCAAGGTTAAATACATATTGTTAGATGTGTGTTTACGCTCCCATTCACAAGGAGAAGGGGCTTCAGAAGTTGGTGGACACGAAGTGAGGAGTTTTAAAAATTGAGACATTTCATTTTAGTCTGTTTCAGAAAGTAAAAAAAGAAAAAATAATAACAATTTCAAGGTTTTTAACTCAGTTTTTTTTTTTTTTTAAAAAGTGTGAAACAAAAAGGCCGCTGACACACTTGTTTGCAGGGTTACTGTCAGCAGGTCTCGCGGTCACAGTGAGTTCACACATAGTGACTAACACAGATAACACCTGCTGCATCGCCGCCTTCCTTCCACACACACACACACTCGCGTCTTTCCAGTAAAGCGGCTCACACTCCTGAATTCACTTGCCCAAGCTGATGATATAACGACACGGATCATTTTGTTAAAATACATAAATGGAGAGCTGAATATCAGCCTCTGCATCTGCCTCTGTAATGACTGCTTTACTGTGAGTAATTCACTTTCATGAGATACAAACAACAAGGATCTATGGATGATCTGTTGCCACTTTCAAATTGAACTGAATCGGAATCCAAATTGTTTTAGTTGTTGATATGGTTCTTAGTGTGGGTGGCTATATTTTTGAGAATCTCATATTAAGTCACAAGATTTTGAAGCTTAAAGATGAAATTTAATAAGATCAGTCAATTTGTCAATAGTTTTTCAGGCCAGCGTTTGCTTCATTAGAGCACTCATTAGATTTTTTTTTTTCCATTTGAACCCATTGACACCATTTAAAAGAGCAAAGACAAAAATCTTCTGCAGGATTTAAAAACCTCACAGATTAATATGACGCTCAAGATATCACAATAAGCACAAATATAGCAGCTACAATAACAGCGAAATACGAGACAAAATGATCAGTAAGTAAGGTGAATCGCTCACCTGTCTCTCTGCCTATTGTTATTGTAATCTATGAGTTCGTAGTTGTTTTTTTTTTATAGCTTGCACAAGATGCAAAATAAATGTGGATCTGTTCATTGAAAACATTTTTGAGCCGTCACTCAGGGCAGGTTTGATTCACTGCATCTGGTTTCCACTTGAAGATTCATCGCAGTAACGTTGTTCATTCAAGCAGCAACCTTCTTCAGCACACTCGCCGGGGGAAACAATGACTATATAATAGGTTTCCTGATTTTTAGTGATTAGCTGGCAATAAAAAAAAATCATAAATTTGATGTTTAATTGTTTGATAGCTCAAAGCTTTACTGGTGAAACTTTTCTATAAATCACATACAGTCAGGAAGAAATTTCAGTTCCAGCCTCAGCATTTTCAGAACCTGCCAAGTTCCTTTTTCCTTACTTTGTGTAGCAAATATTGAACATGTGGCCGTGTGAAACACAGGAAGAAAGAAAAAAAAAAAAAAAACAAGGCAGTGAATTTTTTTCTTTCAACACAGAAAAGAGAAGTAAAGTTGGATTTTCAGTCATCACTTCTTTTTTTTTCACATACTGAATTATTCACCCGGGGCTACAGGTTCGTACGTCTCCCAACGAACCACCGAACATTTATTTTGACATTGAACCAACAACCATGAGATAATCGGAGGTTACAGATACAGCGGCAGTGTGGCTTCTCGCTCATCTTTGCTGTCAAACCAAAACACAGAAATGCCACAGAGACGCCATCTGTATCGAGTGGAGATAACCTGAGTATGTAATTAAGTAACATATTAGTGCTTCCCGCTTTGTATGGCTTTCTATAGCAACATGCAAGATGAGTTGCTGGTGACCGGTCTCGGCTCCTGCAGACTCGCACAAAGTTCTTGGAACTGAAATAACACTTCGTCATATAAAACGTTTAATCTTTCTGTCATCAAGCGATTTTATTGGCTCGTCATGGGTTAAAATCTCAACTCTAACTTTGTTCGACTACATTCAGGAAATATCAAAGTCACATAGTTTCGTTGCTAAGAACAACATGTACTCCCCCGTAATAAATCAAATCTAATCCCCCAAAACAACTGCTCCTTTCTCCAGGGGTCGAGGGAGTCACAAAATACCATTACCATAAATTGATTGTAATATTTTATACACCTGTATGTACCCTTTGACAGCTGATAGAATGATTAAATAATGGAAAAAGGGAGCAATGAAAGGAAGAGAACACATTCAGTAGTTTTTATGTATAATAGTAATCCAATTTACCTGCCACTCTGACTGATTGCAATCAGCGAGGGTCCGTCGCCTCTGCATTGGGTCTGAGGCAAATGCTGCCGAAATCGAATTGACTGCCATTGTGTTGTGTCTCCATGAGGTAGCCCCACTCTGCTGTTTATTTTGCAGCGTGTGTGTGTGTGTGTGTGTTTGTGTGTGTAAGTGTGTGTGTGTCATCTTCCCCTTTCTCTCTGTCCCTCTTGTCCTTTGTTCTGGGACTCTGTCTTGACCTTCTGCCAGACTGGTTTTTTTTTTTTTTTTTTTTGTAAAATTGCAAAGTTTCCATTAATTGTTGTCCAATCCTTTTTTTCAAACCACTCTAATCAACAAAAAATAAAAGAAGGAAAAAATCCCAGAGAATAGTTTCAGGATGGTAAGGAAAAACCTGGCCAGGAAAGTTTTAGATTGCAGCTTTACAAAATAAATAAATAAAATAAAGGAAAATGGAGCAAGTCGATAGCTGTATCAGAAAGATAAATGGAAATTAATTAAAAATGGCGTTTAGTTCCTTTCAGAGCTCTTTTGAAGGAACGCTGTGGCTTTTCAGTGGAAGGCCAATCTACTTGTTACTAGATGCTACATGGGCAGTTTTTCATGAACAAAAACCTTCTGCTCCTTAATTTACATCTCCTGGTTTATACACCATTATCCTCAAGACGTTTTGCCTTTAAAACATTCATGAACAGTTTCTTGTCTTGTAACAGAAGATGCACCAATGCCATCTGTATGTAACCGACACTAAATAACTCACATTTACACCAAAGTCTTTCAAAATACTCCCATCGCTGCTGAAATGTCAGCGATATCCTGAGGGTATTTTGTCTCTCAAGGGGAATTAACATGGACTCCTATAAATCCAGACATTGTAATTAGACAGAGATACTACTGACGCTCATAAATCCAGAGGTTATACGTCTATTTCCTGTCAGGAGAGAGGCGCACTTCCTGTCGTGGTGACAGAAGAGGGTCAAGAGTCAAGGAGCGAGGTCAGCGGTCTGTTTTAGATCAAAACTTCTCAATTTTTGTTTTTTCTCTGAAAGTTTGACTCTTTTCCTCTCTTTTTTTTTTTGTCAGTTCTACAAGATGTCTGCTGTTTTTCGGGGTGTTTTTCCTCATCTCTTCCCTCCTCTCTCGCTTCCTCCCCTCGTCTCTCGCGGCTCTGCTCAGTGCCGACACGCTCCTCACTCGGTCCCCCAAGGCCAACACACAGCCGAGCAGACCCGACTATATCACCCATTCAGCTCCCCAAATCAAATTACCATGGACAAAACAGAGTAATAAAAAGTAATGGGTTGTTATACGAGGTACACACTCTAAAGCAGAACGAGTCCTTCAGCAATCTCACCCACAATCTTTCCTTGGTTGCCGTCCCACTTCTTGTTATGATTACGGAACTTTACAGGTTAGGCTCTGATAAGAATGTAAATCTAAGAAAAAAAGTAGGTTTTTTTTTTCTTGATTGATTTATTATTGCTTTTTTTTCTTTATTTCATTGTAATTTCACTTTACCTGTCATTGTACTTGTCTTCCATGCAGTTAAATTATATTGTGTACAAGGTATTGATAACTTTTTAACGTGTCAGAAACATCACAGCTCGTATGAGTTCGGTTGGATGAAGTTGCACGGCAATATTGTTATAAAACTCAGCGACAGCTCTCCTGGACTTAGCTTTGCTCATGTTAATGTTTAAGTTTTTACAGGTGGAGATCTTTCACAGTACTGTAGGGAGGACTGAGTTAGTTATGAATTAATGAGACTCCTCCTTGAATGACTAACCAGGCTAAGAAATGTTGTCATATTAATCAATGATGAGTGCATTACTGCCAGAAGCAGTGGTGGTAAAATAACATGTTAAGTTGTTGTTAGAATTACCTATAATCTAATTATTTTAGCCATGCTGAGAGCATGGCTTTAAGATCTGAATGTTGGCCAGTTACTCAGTTCTTTTCTTTGGTGTTCAGTAAAATATCTCATTTGGATGAATTACCAAGAAAAATACATTTAGTCCCTTAAGGATGAGTGCTAATTAATCCTGTTAAAATACGTACCTCTGTCTACCAGCTGAGCTTCATCACGTCTCTCCACTAAACTCATGGTTTCCGTGGTTTTTTACTTAAGTTTTTAGTAATGATCCAACTTGCTGTCTCCGTATTCAAACATCTTACTTTTATTAAATATGACAGCACTTAATAAGACTTTAATGACGTGTAGACTTTTGACCTTAACTTAGTAACACACTGAGATATTAGATATGCCGGACTGGGACTTCAGAGTGAAAACATGAAGCTTAAAAATAAAACTGTTTCTGTGCCTATAATAATAACTCACCCGTTAGCTCACTTCACTTGTCTGTCTTAATTTTAATGAAATGTTTTGTCTGATACGTGTTTGTTCACTACTCTTTATCCTCTCAAGTTCCAGACTTGATTGGAGGGGGAAAAAAAAAGAAAAGTCAGACTTCACAATCTGAGAATCCAATGCGCCACATTTCACAGATGCCGATATGAGTGTTGTGACTCGGCAGCTGACGATGATTAGTAAATGTCTGAGCTCTCAATTTACTGCTCGCTATTGAGTGAACTATCGAGTGTCCATTATACAGGGGCGAGTGGGTAAGTGAACAAAGAGGCTGATTTTGATCACAGCTGGAGGGTCCGTTCCCGCAACACAGTCTGATCTCTTAACAGTGGAAGTTTGCTCCAGTTACTGAAAATAATTCTGACGTCGAGTGTCCGTCCGCTCCGTCTGCCCAGGCCGCCTTTGCGGAAGTGTGTGGATTTGAATTGTTGTCAGGAATACAATATGGGTGAAAATATAATATAAGACATATATAATTACTATGCAGTTATGTCCTGGATTTTACATTATTCATGCCGTTATCAGTTTAATAGAACACAGCTGAATGTGTGACTGTCTGTCGCAGGACTGCGGGAATGTCCAAGGTTGCTCAGCCTCTACCTGCGAATGCCAGCTGAGATCAGCCTCAGTATTCTGTGACCCTGACTTGGATAGAGCACGCTGGAAAATGGAGGGAAATAAATGTATGTCCATCCATTTATCTTCTAGATCAATTTATCCAACCCGGGGGTTGCGGGGTCGTCGGCGCAATTTCAGCCGACGACAGCCGAAGGCAGATCAGACCTGAGATAGGTCTATCAGCCAGTGATAGTGTGTGTAGTTCAAATTAATTGTCTTTAAAATGTAAAAGAAAAAAAAAATCATTTTGCAGGATTTGCACTCTCTCTCAGCAGTATAAGATGACTTTGGGGTTCAAACAAAGAATTCAGCTGTTTTCTGAATCCGCCTAATTTCCAATATTGCTATGGTGTTCTTTTTCTCTCCTCCCTCCTACACTTGACTCATCTTGTTTGTTGCTACGTTTGTTTTTTTTGTTTTTTTTTATCACTTTGTTCTGGCAACCTGCGGTGTGCTGACACATGCACCCAATCTGTTGAAACACCCAAAAACAATACTTAGCACCACAGGGTGATTATCGCAAGAGTCTCCAGTCCAGTGCAAGATCCAGCGCCGTGTGTACTTTATTTTTGTGTACGTGGGCAGTACAGTATACTAAAAGCTGTTCAACATTTATCATGTACAGGGACTTCAGGCAAAAAGGAACTGCAGCAAAGATGAACCCATAACAGAAATTTTTTTTTGTTTGTTTTTTTTTTGTTCCCTATTTTCTACCAAGAAGAACCAGGTGCTACTGAGGGTGTTAAGTTTTGGCTCCAATCTCTCACCTCCTGAGAATCGGTCGCTTTTTCATTGGCAGGGAGACAAGTGAGAGTCACGTCACTGTAAGACGTCAGTAAGGAAGCCAACGCAGCTTCTTTTTCTAAACTTCTTAACACTTTTTTTTTTACTTTGTAGAGGAGCTGGTCGAGGCTCCTGCTGCAACCATCTCACTGTCGCCCTTCCAGCACACGCTTGGTCCGACAGGCTCCCTCCAACGTTTCATGCATCTCGGTTCCAGACCACTGTGTCAACAACCAGCTTGAATACAGGCATCTGTGATGTTCTTCAGTTAAAATTTAGAAGAACCTGACTGGGATGAGTAAATTCTCAGATTTTGCTTCCGAAGGCAGTCTTCCTGCTTTTCACATTTCTGTTGTTTTCCTGCACCTTTTGCAAGTTGCAAAGAAGTGCTCCTACTTTAATGCCTATCAGGGGACTTGGGGAATTTTGAATTATTAAATCACTGCATCTTTAACATATTCTCAGAGAACCAGTTTTGTTCTTACATTTATCTTTTCTGGGAAGACTTTGAGCACTCAGGAGTCTCCCATAACTAGACCAACAGCAAGATGCAGCATGTGTGTCCATGTGAGGCATACGTCAGTCTTTTAGTATTTGTATTGATGAAGCAGAAAAGATTTCCCTGTTAAAAATCTAAGACAGACATGAGTTTGTCAGGTAATGACGTGTCGGTGCATATTGGAAAGGCATCGATCGAGCTGTTGGGCTGCCTAATGAATGTACAGACACAAGAGGAAAAGATAGAGTCCGGAAGACAATAAACAGCCGCAGTGCCAGGTTGTTTAGCAGTCAGTCATGACGGCGCGCGCATACAGAAACACCCCGAATAAACATTGCATGTTAGCTTTAACCAAGGCTGGTCGTTAACCTCCAAACACTCGAGGCTGACACATCGGCTTTGAAAATAATGGCAGCGTTTACTGAGGATTCTCTACATTTCAACCAGCAGGTATCAAACTAAGACCTGTGGAAGGTACGTGCTGCAACTCCAGTGACGAGTGGCCCGCCGCCTGGACCAGTTTGTTTGAGTGTATCCCTCCAGCTGTGAGAGCAGCGGAAGCAGAGACATCTGACTGGAACTGTGAGTCTTTAAGCAGCTGAGATGCTGCGCGTGCACGCACGAGCACGAGCGCCAAAAAAAAAAAAAAAAAAAAAAAAAAAACGCGCACACATTCAGACAGGGCTGAGTCACTGGTCTGTTCCTGCGGAGCGCTGATAACGCCGTTTGCTCTGGGGTCTCTGGAGCACGGAGAGAGGGCTGTGTGTGTGTGTGTGTTCCGGGTCCTGTGTGTGTCGGTGTGTATATGTGTTCTTCACATGTGCAAGAGCAGTTGAGATTGAGAGAGGATAAATTGTCAAAAGTAACGGAAAGAAAGACATTTGTGACAGTGTGTACATTCATCTGTGTGTGTGTTTCCCAACATAAAACAGAGACTGCAGAAATCTTTAAATTCCCTTCTGTCACATGGATCAGAGATTCGTGGCAGGGAGATGGAGACAGACAGAAGAAGCGATGGAACAGGAAGAGAGAACAGAGCGAGCGCAGAGACGGGGAAACAAACGGAGGGAGAGAACTGGGGAGCTGACGAGAAAGTAAACGAAGAAAATAAGTCATTTGGAAGTGTTTAGATGCTCTGTTCAGCCTGGCGCTGCTGACCGATTCAACGCTTCCTTCCAAAATGAACTTTCTTGGCTCGCAGACCACCCAAGACTAAATGGCAACAAGCCCCCAAAGCCTCTTAAACAGGAAAACTCAAAGGGCCTTAGACCTGCCAAGCTGTGAAATGGACACTCACTGAGGTAACCCCAAGTCTGAACAGATTATCATTGATGACTATATTTACTTTTCGTTTTAGAGGTTGAAACTGTTGCTGTTTGTCGCTGGATCTTCAGTCCTCCAACACGTCTGTCATCACAGCCTTTTGACGTGTGAAACACACTTTTTCTCCCCTCTAGTTTTTTAGTTAAAACTTTACAAGTTATGTTTTCAGTGGGCTGTAGTTGCTATAACTTTTTTAGTAACAAAGAATAATGGCTTCAGCTCACAGCTGGCTCTGTGAGAGGGACAGAGAGGCGATCAAACTGAAATGACATGAAAGTTTAAATCTTTAACATAGAAATGTACATTAGATGATTGACCTTTTAGGTCGTAAAAACATACTGATGAATCCTGTTAAAATCCTCAATCACAAATTTTCTCAACATATGAGTGTCGCACTTGGAGATGTTAAAAAAAGCTATACTAATTTCCTTTTAAGAACAGATATCTTGATCCCAGTACAGGAATAATATGATTGTGATCGAGATTATACTCAGAAAGGGGGATCATTTATAAAAGCTCTTTTTATTTTCTAATTTTCTTTGGTTGACTTACTTCAGTTCATGAACTTGAGACAATAAAATCAGTCAAACTGGCTCAATGTGTCACGCAGTTGAAGCATCAGGAACAGCTTCATAGTTTGATTATCTGATGAGTAAACGTTTTGATCTCACATGCCACTGAAATATTTTAATATGGGACATTTAAGGAAATGAAAGGTTAAACTAAAGGAATTATAGCAGAAAAAAATCCTATCTCACTTGAGACAACCCAGCCAGATTCCTCCGAAGTGCCCAGTCTCTCCTCTGCATCGCTCCCTCCTCAGCAGACAAAGCGAATGTGACAGTCTATCTTTAGTCCCACATGATTTGTGGGAGTGCCTCTCAGCTCACCAGGTTCTCACCTCCAGTGCTGTTTTATACTTTCTCTGTGGATTCCAGCACAAAGCAGGCATCTTTTCTCCAGACCCGCCATACACTCTGAAGTTCTCCTTTTCCAAGCGTTGAGCTGAAAATGAAAGTCGTGCTCAATTTTAAGGAGTTCTTAGCATTGCAGTGGCGACCAACCATATAATACAGAGACGTTATTTATTGATGAATTGCTCAGATGAGTACAGTGGAGCTGTTGCTTTTCTTTTAGTGGTCCAGACGTGTGTTTGCAGCAGGTGGATTTTTTTCAGGTTTTTTTTTTTTTTTTTGTGTGTGTGTGTGTGTGTGTTCTTCTGCTGCCCCTCATGAATAGATTTGATAGCCACATATTTGTTCAGCTTAATTCATCATTTTAATTGAAGATGAAGAATGTTGTTGGGGCTTTATGCTTTTTTTTTTTTTTTTTTTTTTTTTTTTATATGCTTTTTGTCTTTTTTCCTCTTGGCTATTCAACAGTGTTTTCTTTATGGTTTTTCAGTTGTAACAGCCATTTTTGAAGATGGTTTGGAGGGGAAAAAACAACAATTTTGCTATTTTGGTGTTGTAGAATTTTGTGAGACATTTTCTATGCATGCAAACTTGAAACAACATAGAATCATTTGTAAAACCTCTTATGATCCCTTTAGAATCAGTTCAAAAAGTTTTACCTTCCCTTATTTCCACAGGATAACCACAGGAACTCTAAATTATTGCAAAAAAAATATACATACTTTTTCCCTTGAGTGAATGTGTTGCCTACATTTGTGCAGAATCCATATTTGGGTCATGTACCTTCATTGGATTGAAGTAAATATTTGTAATGAGATGCTCTAAGCTCACTGATAAACAGTGTGATCCTCCGTCCTGCTGGCTTCCCGAGGACAATGCTGTTTAATAAAAGCCAAAGACAAACAAGTCTGTTGTTGAGGTTTTCAGTGAGCGAGTGGAAATGGGAGAATCCATCGTTGTTAATTTACACTCTGCCGTTCAGACACATAACTGGTTAGGAAGTGTGAGATCGTTCTGCTGGAAGAACCGTATACACGGCTGTCAGATCAGTTCTTTGATTGGGTATATTCATGGTTTTGATCTGACAGGATAGAATTCTGTTGACTGTGATCTTCTGATTACGTCTTCACAGCTTAGATCTTTTGTTTTTACATCAAATACTGAGTAATTAAACTTGCGATGAAACACATACTATATAACTTTGGACTGAATTCCCTGATGGTAAAACCGGAAAACTCTAATTGACTTTTCATGTTCAGGCCACCGCGTCAAAACATCTTTCAGCGTCAGCGGTCCTTTGGATTTGCTCCTTGCAAATCAGTCTTCCACATCTTGCTCAATAAAGCAATGCCCATTCAAAAAAAAAAAAATCCCAATGCATTGAAAGCATTGATAAAAAAAAAAGAAAAAAGAAAAAACTTACTGTCCTGGAAACTTTGCTGTTGATTTCAATCTGTTCCCATTTCACTGTTTTTCCCAGGGAAGATATGCCGTCACATTGCCCGAAAAACTTGTCAGTTGCATCACAGCTTTAGCGCTCGGAGGCAGTACAGCCTGAGGGGTTATTTCCAATGTGTTGCATTAATTACAAAGCAAGTTCCTGGTGTCCATGCAAATTGTGCTGTGTACTCCTGATGTATTCTGTTTGCAGCCTTTGTTAGAAAGTATGTCAATCCCTATTCAAGATCAAAATGGGAGAATGGAATACAACTGGATGAAAGATGACTATTTTGTTTTCCTGCAAAGACAATTTCCGGCTTGTGTTTGTATTTTCGGTGGATTCAGTGGCGCCTTCCCATCGCGCATATCCACATCCGCAACGCGACCAAAAAGCATTTTATAAAGGTACATTAAATCTGGTTGCTCTTTAAAATAGAGACGACTGCAGTTTTTTTTTTTTTTTTTTTTTTTTTTTGCCAATGGCGCTTTATTTGCCGGCCCTCTAATCCGTTTCAAAATAGCCACCATTATTTCTGACTTTGGCAGACGACCGTACCTTTCCAGCATTACACTGAAATAAGACTTAATTAACTTCACCTTTACCAGACTGCTTTTAGTTTTCTTCTCCGTCTTCCCTCCTCTTCTGTAAATTTTACCTTTGTACGCCACGTTCCCTTGGACTTCTTAAATTATTTCCTCCTCTTTTCCTTTACACACACACACACACACACACACACACACACACACACACACACACTTAAAAAGCATTTGGTTTGTGATGAATATATAAGTCTGAGTCGAATGGAAGTTTCAGCTATGGCTTAAAGGAGTGCATGATTTATGAACTGCAAACTTCACAGCCACCTTCATGGTTCAAAATCTCATTATGTGCTATCTTTGCCTGCCTGCTTTCACATGTTTAGACAGAAAGATTGTATAACAAAAATGTGAAGATGGCTAATTAACTGGGTTTGCAAGCTGGCGTTTGTGCCGAGCCTTTCAAGCACGTACACAAGTCGACTGTCACAACTTCGCAACTCCTTCGAAACGCAGAGATAAAACACTCATTCTAGGCCATGTGGCGAAGCTATTGTTTCTTTTACATGAAGATTGCATAACTTAAAACCACTGTTTGTTCAATTTTTTTTGTGCGAAAATGTGTTTTTCCTCGTCAAGTGATACATTGTACACATCACAGGAAGGCGTCAAGACTCCACTCTGGATGCGTTTTATTATGTAAGCTGAATAAAAATGCATAATGAGCGAACGCGTCTCACGAAAAGAGAGACAGCCGAGCTTATCTCGGTCTGGAGATAAGAGACTATACAGTGTGACGCTCTTCCTCCACATGATCCACAGCAACAAGCTTATTTTGAAAGCCTGCGCCTTGAAGTTTCACTTTCTCTCTCAACTATAGCTGTAAAAAGAAAACTCTTCTTCTTCTTCTTTTTTTTCAAACACAAAGAATTTACCATGCTCTCATTGGCTCCGCTGCTTCTGCTTCACAGAGAGGACGCATCCCAGGGTCGGTGGGAGAGCGGCGTCCCTGAAAGCCTGTAGAAACGCGGGACTCTTTCACTGCCCACTCCATGCAAGGTTTTCTGTTTTCTGAAGGTCACGGCCTGCATTTTCAGCACGACCCCAGCCGTCCTGCAGGTGCATCGCTGCAGCTGCGATTCTAATACCGGCCGAGCGGTTCTCCTCCATCATATCGGAGTTATTCACGGTGGTATATTTCACGGGGAAAACACATAAGTAACCCAGTTTCCTTAGAAACAGCCCACAAGGTGAATTCATTTAGCATGAATCAGCATTGAAGGGGCCTTGCCTTCATGATTCCTGAATTCCAAAGCAGCGCCTCTTTTTTTTTCCACCTTATTAAAAGGGTTCTCCGATGCTCAGTGTTTCTCTGATAACCGACGCTCTCTCTCCTCTCCCTTCAGGCGGCGTGAGAGCGAGCGAGAGAGAGAAGCAAGCAAACATCCAAATGTGCTCCTCCGTCAAAGGTAATAAAAGCGGCGCCCGTATTCTTTGATCGCGCAGCAAGGGCATCAAGTCTGCATTAGATTTCTGAAATATCTCAAACGCTCAGAGCCTTATCTGTTTGCACACGCGTGCGAACACACGCAACGTGGCCCGTTCTTCCGGAGATGTCACGGAAGACGCACGGAAGACGCACGGAATGCGCGTCGCGATCTCGCACACACAAACAGATGCAAGGCGGCGGATCATTCAGCCGCTGTCAAAAAAGTAGAAACAACATCTCAAAGTGGGGAGATAAGTAGGCGAGGCAGGTTGATTTCTATCACTTTTCCAAATGATGTTGACACCAACAAAAAGCTACCTGTCTCGCCGATCCCTTTCATCCCCCAGCGCCGCCTTCATTCTTTCCTCACTTTATCTCCCAGGTTAAGAATCTTCCAACGGAATAATTCATCATCTTGTTTGAGTTCCTATTATTTTGAGGCACACTTTCCTAAAAACACCCAGACGCTAACTGACACCATGCGTATATAATTTGCGATAAGGAGGACACGGGGTTGAAAATGTGTGTTTTATTTTGATTTTGACAGTTTTTGTATTCTTCTCCGTTGCTGTTGTCAAAAACCTGTATGAACTACCAGCGAGACTTGTCCTGCCTTTTCCTCTGTTGATTTTGTTTGGATCGATTTGTTTTCCTTTCTTTAAATCCTTCTTATACCAGCGGGAGGCCTTTCAAACCCCACTGAGCAGCAACGGCGTGTTTGGGGTTGGAGATGGGCATGGGGCTGGAGACGAAGCCAACAGCTCCACAAGCTGTGGAAAAAAAAAAAAAATAAACAAAAAAAAGTAGATGTAAAAAGTGTGGTAGAAGTTTGTACAGACAAGGAGTAGTCCCCTGTTTTTTGAGCTGTTCAAGGAAAGATCATTGAGAAAGTTTTTAATTTAAAATAAACTTTACTGGTATCATTTGTAGTACAGCAACATGTAATTAACGTGCTGATTTCTGGCACATTTTAACTGAATTTATTCAAATGCTCAGTTATTGTTCTTACTGTTGTTGCAAATGGTAAAATGGAACATTTAAGAAGCTACCTAACCCACGACCAGGTATGTGACGGTATCAGGTATCTTCCACATTTTCCATTTTCCAAATACATGAGTAAAAAGTTGCGTTGGACTTCGATATAGGTCTACTCTGTGTAAAATATGGACAATTAGTGAAAAATGCATAATACATCTACTTAGATCTCTCTGAACAACCAAATATATAGATTTTTGGGGGGATTTTGAACATTAACTTTCAACTTATTCAAAAAATTTGGGGGAAAATTGTCAAAAAACTATATTTTGAGATGGGAAAAAAACTGCATAAACAATTAATTGTCGTTCTCCCCTGTAGTAGTCTGTTACTCGATAAGGCCGTGCAAACATCTTGATGAAATTGATGAAATTGATGAAGACGATGAAGACGATCTATCAAAAGCAACAATTGTGGGAAATACCATCAACATGCGGAGCCGCCTTCTCATGCACCAGACCCAACGTCCTATTTCACAAACCTGCAGTTTTGGATGCTGTGTTAGGAGTGAGCTTCCTTTCCCTTTCACAAAGGCTACTGTGATTATGAAATGCAGGCCTTGCTGTAATTCTAAGAAGCTTTGCCTATTCAGTGTGGCAGTGTGGTCAAGAATCAGGATTTGTGTTCAATTCTTCACACACTGAAGACTCTGTTTCAAGTGCCAAATGGTAAATATGTTTTTTTTAACGTGTTCACGGTCATTTAAATGAAGTGACGGCAAATGTGGAAGAAGCTCTGCAGGACGCAGAAAGAGCCGACCGGTGGCCGATATGAACCTTTTGCATAATGATCAACATGATTACAGATCGTTTTATTATTAAAAGGGGATTAATGTTCACCTACCCTTGAATGTTTACACAAAAGGAGCTCGTGAAAAGAACCAGGTTTTTTTAAAACACAAGTTGTCAAGGTTTATGTTGAGCTGATCATAAAAAAGAACGGCAGTGTGAATTGGAGTGCATCACATTCACAGAAAGGTCATTAGGAATGCACTCAAGCATTATGGGTTTTGTTTGTCCTTCACAAACAAATATGTTTCTTTTCTCTGCTTTGCAGTATTTCTAATGTCACGATTGTGCAACATCATTTTTGTGTTGTATTTTTTGTGCGTCTTATCGCAAGTTATACTGTAATTCTCACGATTCTTACATTATACACCATTTTTACTGTGTAGAGAGAAAGTGGAAGAGAAGGTTGTAGCTGGCAGGTAAAACCAAATCCTTTCATTGAGTAACCTAGAGTTCAGTGTATTGCTCAATGACACATCAGCACATGGGTAGGATGAAACCTTCAACCTTGTGGTTAAAAGATGGCTGCCCCTGTGATCAAAGACATCTACTGCAGTGATTTCTAAAAAGTTATGATACTCTGATCAAGATAACTATGTATGTCAATTATATACATTAGTTTTGTAATTGACACTTGAAATGTAAAATAGAAAGTAGTTAAGTGTAGAATCATCCATCAGTAACACGCTTGCATGAAAATCTTCAGAGTCAACACTTTAATGAACCATCAACATCCAAATTACCATGGTGAAACACAATTTTCAGATTGATTTAGAAGCAGACAATTCCCTCTGAGGTAATGTCTAAAAATTACAGTGTTATTCTCATCGTAGCTCACCTTAATGAAGTCAAAGCCTCCGCCTCTCCGCTTCTTTTACACACGCAAAATGATGAAAAACAAGCTCATCAATTCAGCGGCACATTACCCGGATGATACCGTCTGGGAGGAAGTCATGAAAGGAAAGAAGGTGCAAAGATGGTGGCAATTATTTATGGGGAAGACGCTGAAAGGAGGTACTGTAAATCTGAGGGGGAAGCCTCCAGTGGAGGATGCTGAAGGGCTACAAAGAGACAGACGATGGCATATGGAGGAAAATTAAGACAGAAAAGAGACAGGTTTGTGTCGACGTGCTGCATAAAGGTTTACGTTTTAGCTGAGAGCCACATGTCAGACAGAGGTGTGGAGTATCCAATCCCAATGACTGGAACTTTGCGGTTTTCACTTCGCAATAAAGGCAGAGTTAGAGGAGAGCTCAGCCTTTATGAGGCACTGGCGTCCTGTCCGGAGGGCTGCGGCGGCACCTCAGGCCCCTTTCCCACCGCAGAAAGAGGAAATAAGATCTCGGCTTGTGACCCAACATGGGTTTAAGAAGGCGTGTGTGTTTTTGAAAACATTATGTATGGGGATCGGTGTTCAATGGCGTCTCCTAAATGACCGTAAAATCAGGATAGCGCAGGAAGGAGGGAGCGAGATAGCAGCTGGTGGAGGAGGAGGAGGAGGAGTGGGGGTGGGGGGGGGGGGGTGTAGGGATGGAGATGTGTAGGTGGCATTAAGGAGAGCTAGGAGGAAGAGTGAAAATGAGATCGAGGTGGAAGGACAGAGAAGAACGGCGGATAAAGACGTGCAGAAGAAGAAGAAGGGGAGGATAGAGAGATGACAGGGAGAGAGAGGGGGTGGCTGGAGAGAAAAACTGTGAGAGAATAAGAGAGGAGAATAAAGAGCTGTAGCCATTGCTCCAGGCACCACATTTCTGTCAGCAGTGGCATCTTTATCTGCTAAATGCACTTTTGATGCCTTGCCACATATGCTGCTGTAAATTACTTTTAAGACCTATATTAGACGACGAGGAAAAAAAAGGGACGAGCGTGGGGGCGAGAGAGCACAGGGTCCTTTTTTTAATGGACGGGCAAAGGGGGGAGGAGGAGGAGGAGCGAGGGGGTTTGCTGGCACCAGTTTGTTTGGGGGCCGTTATTCAACCCAGATCACTGTTTTCCTCCATCTACTTTCTCTCTTTTTTCCCATCTCTTCCTTTAATTCCATCTTCCTGTTTTCCTCTTCTCTCCTCCCCGCATTTAAACACACACATCTCAAACAGGTTACACCGATTCCCACTCCTTATCGCTCCCTCATGCAAATTTATTATATATTCCCCTCCATTTATTTCACTTGCTCACATGCACATGCAGTCTTTTTATCCAGTTGTGCTCGATCTGTTTCTTAAGGATATGCTACATTTAAACAAAAAAGGTGATGATTAACCAAGCGAGGAACGAGCATAGAGATGATATCTTTGTGTGGGTGTTTGCGATTTGACTTTATGTTTCATTTCAAAAAAGACACGGCAGCTGTACAAACATACTGTTTTATATACCGTGCTTGCTTACAAGTGTCTTTTGGAGCGTGCGTTATTTGCATTTTCATGGGAAATTTCACAAAGTTTTAGCTCCTTATTTAACTTGATAAAAACAATAGTAAACAGAAACCAACAGCTTTATGTGTGTAGCTGTCAATATGACTTTTAATAGTAATTTTCACTCTTACTGCTGACTTCGAAACCCAAACATCTGCATTTTTGTACACATAATATTATAAAATCTTACTCTTTTGTTGCGTTCAACTCTACGGAGGGTTATCCAGACACATCACGTTAGATCAAACAATAAATGGGATTCAAATTGGATTTTATGGACTTATATAGAACTTTCCCAGTGCTGTGGAAAAGTGCACTCACACACCGCTGACTTGGAAAAGTTTGCTTGCATATGATCTTTTCCCACCTCTGGCTACTTGACAAAGTTCAGTTTTTGCTTCTCCTTGTTTTCTCCCTTATGTTTGTGCTTGGAGTTTATTGTCAGTAATCGTGGCAAATTGTTTGATATAATCAGTTAAACTTACTGACTCTGCAACATTTTTACCAATTTCTGGATTTCATTCAAACTGTGAGAAAATGTCGGCACTTAAAAAGGGGAAATCGGCGCTGCAATGAGGATAAAATCCGCTGTAATCATTAGAAACATACCTGCCCTGCTCGACGGTTCTGCTGACGGTGTAGCCATTCAAATCGCATCCCCGAGCTTGTGAGATACATAAGTATCGAACGACTGTTGAGGAGCCTGCACGAGGAAGCTAATGGACTATTTTAGCCCTTCTGGCGAACGTCAGGCTCTTAGTATGGCAGAGTCTGTGGGTACCATCATAACTGGAAGCAGCTTGTCTCCTTCTGCAGACTGAACGCTGCAATCTGCGGACACAGCAAACCACATCGCGTTTTAGAGCTTCTTCAAAATGCAGCAGTAAAAAAAAAAAAAACAGAGAGCGAGACAACACAAGAGATAAGTGGGGCTACATTTAATGCTTCATTGCTTTTATTGTAGATGCCAGGCCAATCTGGAACATTTCCTGTATTTATAGAAGCAAAGTCATTATAGTATTCTCATGCTGTGGCAACACAATTTAACAGCAAGCCAAAACTCGTCCAACAAATGATGTTGAGTCACGACTTCATTGGGATGGAATTACTAGCTGTGAAGCTGAGTCGAAAATGGATGCTGATGAAGACAATAATGATTTGACACACATCTTGATAACAGTCTTCATCTATGAAAGAGGTATTTAAATAAATGCAAGTGCTATTCCTATCAGCCTACGTAAACTAAGACGCCTGGTAACATCTTATAAACAGAAAGTAGTGGAAATCTATATAAGAACAAATATTTCAATGGTCCATTAAAACATATAAATATTGTAAGCAAACAAGGAAAGGGAGGATGGTAGCAGATGCAGCTCAGATCAGTGTGCAGCAGACAGACGATAAAGGGCTTATTTTCCTTCATAGATCATAGGTAACTGCTGCTGCTTTCCAATTTATCAAAACAACCACAAAATTAAGGAGTGAGTGGATCCCCTCCACCTGTCGTCAGTCGTACGCCACGCTCGAAGTTAATCCCTAATCTTCTGTAGACAGGAGAGGAAGAACTTCGCTGGTCGACCTTATGTAACGGTTGCGCAATCCTTTCATCACATTGACTTGCACTTTGCAGCCCTGACCATCAGCAGTATTGAATGCCTCCATGACGAGTGCCATGGGCCGCTCATCTTCCCGCTGCTTGTATGTTTCCACGCTGAGTGCGATCACCTCGGTGGATGTCACATTGAGTTTTCTTCCACTTGAGAGCAAACTGGGGGGGAGGGGTTGCCACTTCAGTTCTACAGGAATTGCTCTGCAAGTTTCTGTGATATTTTCCTTACTTGCTTGAAAGGCTTATTTCATTCTCTTAGAGGACTTCACTAACTTTTAATGTAGGGAACATTGGAAGCTTTAGACACAACTTTTGGTCAGGAAAAAAAAACTCGATGTCCTGCATTATTGCTTAGTAGTGATGGCGATGTGGAACATCACAATCACAATAATACAAGAGGACGCTTGAGAAACAGCCTGTGATTGCCAGAAGTTTTTTGTCCATCTGGCTCCTGAAACACAAACATAAAAACACAGTCAAAAATATATATTTTGATCCAGCTTATAACTTTCTCCCGTTGATACTTCAAGGTGCATTATGTATATAGTATTTTCTTGGTTAACTTAGATTAGCTTCATGTGCGAGAGAAAAATAAAGCTCTGTACGGTGCAGTGTTCTGCTTTTTCACTGTGTTTAGGATGAAAAGGTCACACACGTGTAGGCGGGTGTAAAAGGAGGCGCCAGGCCTGATCTTTCCTCACAGATGTTGCCTTGGTTTGTTGGATGTTTCCAGCTTCCTGTATCCAACAGGTTGGTCCATGTGATTCATCTGATGCCAGCCTCGGTGTTAAGTCTCATTTTGAAGAGGTGTTCCCGTAACGTGATGAGATTTCAGAGCTCTCTGAGTGGGTGTCGGAAAACAATCCGTCCTGACTAACAGGTTTCCATCAACAATGATTGTGACACACCAGAACGCCGTTCCTCCATGTTCAGGAATTACATAATGATGACGCCACCCCTCTTTGTTTCTGTGCACAGTCATGATGAACACAATGGGGTTTGTTTTCCTTTGTATTATTAGTTTTGGATAAGAAATTCTGACTTATTGTGAAAGATAATTGTTATTTCTGATGAAATAACATCAATAATATTGTCATATATTATATTAAAGGAGCTATTTAACCAAACTTTGACAATTCAAAATGATAACTGAAATAGTGAAATCCCCTAAGCACGACTTTGCTTCTGCAAGAAACAAAAAAAGGTGAAGCCCTTCATCCAGAGAATGAAAAGAGTCCCATTTCCAGATTCAAAGGCATTTCTGTAGAGCGAAAAAAGCAAATTAAAAGTAATGAACACATCAAGTATTTTGTTTTATGTTATTTTCAGTGCATTCTTCACTCAACAAGGAACAATTAGCCCATTTAGGCAGCTTACATCGCTCAGTGGAGAATACCCACAGTGTTTTGCTCCCTGCCTCTGCACTGATGTAGCCAGGAGCATGTTTCAACACCGGTCGGGTCAGGGCCGCCGCTTGATGAAAAGGTCGTTTTGCAGACCACACGCTGTCAGGTAGGCCACCCCAGGCAGGGCTCCGCGAGGGCTCAAGCTGGGACTGCAGCTGGTTTGGCAAAGCGGAGCGGCAAACACGAGCGCGGCACTTCATTGCAATCACGGCGATGGAGCTTGATTTGCACTTGTCGTCTCGGCCCTTGAGCTACCGCGCGACGGTGTCAACCAGCCATTTTTCAGCTCCCGCTTTCTGCTCGTTCATTTAATGTGGCTTCAACAGACAAACCAGGAGTCACTGCAGCTGTTCAAGCACAATCACTGGAGATGTTTTGAAAGAGGTGTGAATTCAAGATATAGTAAGAAGAGAAAACAAACAAACATAGAAGAGAAAAAAAACAGTTTTAGATACATTTGGCTTCTTAGACATGAAAAATAGTGCATTCCTTTGTCACTTGTGAATAAAACTGCTTACAAGGGAAATAGATAGCATATAAATGCTACAGTAATAAGTCAAGCTGCCAACTCTGGAGCTCTTGTATTATCACAGAAGAAAGTAATGTTGACCGTTGTTGTGATCTGTGAAGAACATAAAGAGCTGTAGAAAGCTTCTGAGAGACTTTTACTCTCTGATATGTCTTCCTGTGAGGCTTTGCCATTGTCTGATCTGTTACACTTCTGGCTTTATGCTGGAGTTTAATTTATAGGTGTGATTTTTTCCATTTGTTTTTTTTTTTCTTTTTGCATCACTTTCAGTCATGGCATGATTCCCACTAACCCACCACCAAACAGCTTCCTTTTTGAAATGTGACAGTTCAGACGAAAATGGATTCAAATAGTAATTTTCACATGTTTAAGAATTTATTGATTCTGTTAATCAATGAATGAACCAACCCCATTAAAATCCTATAATGTCATGAAATAAAACAGTTTTTGAAAACTCATGCAGAGATGTGACTAAAATACTTTCTCTTCCTGAATGAAGGATGCAGAACCTTTTTAACTCTGAGTTTCACGTTTGAAAAAAAATCAACTTCAGCGCAACACAAAATTAATTAAACGAGAATTAAGACCCTGGAAAGCCATAGATTTGTCACACCTCTGGTTTCTACCAACTTGTCCTAAATAGTCAGATGATATGACATGCAGGATTTATTAGAAGTGATTCACGACATGAGAAACAACGGCACCCAGGCTTTCTTTTCCATGAGGGCAGCTTTGATTATGTTCCGACTGTCTCTACTCGTCATGTTGGGTTTCATCTCTTAAATCCCTTGCTAGTACGGAAAACATGCTTTACTATCACGGCGGAAAGTGTCAAACCTGAAAGACTTTGCTGCGAATTCCTTAATTTGTTTTTGTGCCTTACATGACAAATATTTGATTAACCTGTTTCTCAGAAAGTGAGAATGATTTTTGACCTCTCTGCCGAGCTTAATCAAAAACGGATATATCTGGCATTTTTATTTCTTTGGGGGCTAAATACAGCACAGCGTGTTGTAAAACTGGCATCTTGTGAAACTGTGAGGTTAATGTTCTTTGATGAATAACCTTATTTCTAAGGAAACGGCTCAGACAGTTTAGTGAAGGCTGAATCTTTTATCAACAATCTTTTTTTTTTTTCTGCAGAATTAATACGGGAACACAACCAGCTCAATATTGATTTTTACATCTTCAAGCAAATTTGTGCGGGAAACATCTGAGCCATCCAGTTTTCATCATCTATGAAATACAGCAATGTAGCCTGTTGTGTTGTAGTTTAATATATCCGTAATATTGGAATGGTCAACATAACCGTCTCTGAAGAACTCCATTACTTCAAAGTAATGTCATATTTTACCAATTCTCATCATTTGTTTTTGCCATATGTGACACTCCTTTGAATCACCACCTCATGTGCAATTCAAGAAAAAAAAAAACTACCTTATCACTAATGTTAATGTGTGTTACATATATAGGAAAAGGGAATAAAGTGACAGTTGTTAGTCTTAGGTTACAAAATATTCAACAACAGTTCATAATATGTCGCCACTGAGCACACAAGAAAAACTTCACATTGACTGATCACTTCTCATTTAGTGGTTTTTTTTTTCTGTAATTTCCTTCAGATTCGCTTATCGAGCAAAAGAAAATGCGTCTTTTCTGTCAAATACACATATAGCAACAGCAGCGTTTCTGTGAAAGGCTCCTCAGCCTCGAGGTTCACAGGCGACGCCAGATTGATAATGTTCAAACAGCAGCTGAAAGAGCTGCGAGGGATTTTATAAAGAGCTCCGAGGGTGACAGCTGAGTCTGGCTGACATGAACCTTAACCTTACACCTCTTTAGAATGTCAGCAAGCACGCACACGTGCACGCCGTGACACGCAGTGATATACTGGGCCGAGGAAGACTTAACTGCACATACGCGAGTCAAATCACTCTGCCTCTCTTTGTCCCTCTCTCACACACACACACACACACACACACACTATTTTTTTTTTTTTTGAAGGCTGTGCCAGTAGCCACTAATGTGTTGCAGGGTCCCAGTAAGTAGCAGCAAACTGTTTTCTTTCATCTTCACGGGGAGAGATGAGGCGATAAGGGGGACGGGGATGGAAATCATCAGGCGAGCAGGCTGCCATCACAAGAGCAACTCTTATCTCCAAAACGCCAGGTTTTTTCGGGAACTCTCTTGTTTCCAGATGAACAGCAGCAGCCAATTATTTGTTTATTTGTGTCTATTTTTCTCAAGGCTTTTAGATGTTTTCATGGTCATTCGGTATTAAATACAGAATATGCAGAACCAGACGAACTTTCAAGAGATTAATTTTTTTCTTTTAAGAATTACATAAAGATGAGTCTTGAGGCGACGATAGAAGAAATGTTTTATTCGCACAACATTGAAATATTTCCCTGTTTAATGCCGAAGAAACAAACATGCATGCACAATAAACTAAAGTTAAAAATTAATAAAGGCCTTAAGATACTGATTCTGAGAGGATTATATGTATCTAAGACACAGTGTTCGAGCAATGTCTTTAAACATGGCAGATCGATAGCCTTTTTCTGAGCTGTATCCTCAATGTTTTTCAAATTACACTGTCTTTTGTTGATCTGGTGTCAAAAAGCAAACTGTGCAACCGTTGCTTACTGGAGAAAGTGCGGCACAAAGTCCTAATTATTTAATTATATCAATATTGGTCACTGCTGGGTTTTTCCATTATAATTAAGTGCGATTCAAGGTTCTTGGAGTGTGCATGAATTAATAATGAGCTAATCAAAAGGCACTTGGGCTGATTGCCAGGACATTAACACCTAGAAAAGAGGAAGGGAATTAGCTGTTGTCTGTTTCTGGCTCATGGAGCGTGTCTGCATCTGTCGGGGCCTCCAGTGGTTCATTGTTTTTACTTGAACTCCAACAATTAGCCGATTTTGTTTTGAAAGTTAACGTGATAAGTGTTTCCCCGTACGCCAGTCTGTTTAAATCCACCGGGTGTTCG
Organism: Salarias fasciatus; assembly: GCF_902148845.1. NCBI lineage: Eukaryota > Metazoa > Chordata > Actinopteri > Blenniiformes > Blenniidae > Salarias > Salarias fasciatus. The sequence goes on from NC_043756.1 coordinate 15,092,168, forward strand.
CAACAAGCTGCAAGATGGGACTCGCTTGGCTGAAATTCCGAGTCCGACACACACACACCACACACACTCTCACACACACACACACACACAAATTGAAGTGTCATTTGTAAAAGTACAAGAGTATTTCTCAGGGGAAATTCAAAGACAGAAAGTGATAGTCTGACATCTTTCTCAAAATGCCACTTTGCCTCTGCGAGCAGCTTGTTGGAGAACGTCTCAGAACAAGTTTCCTATTAATTGTGAGGGCAGGTCTGCCCAGTTTCACTCCCCCAGTCACAGGCTTTTACTGAAAACGCGTTTAGTGCCGGCGCTGTAGACCTGGCCATTTTCATATTGTATTTCCTGAAACATCACCCTCGCATAAGCTGCTTTGGTCGACTCCGTGATCTCCATAAACAGATCCGACTGGATCATGGATTTGTTTTGTTTTTGATGCTGAGCTTTGTGAGTTTTCTCTGAGCGAGTTTCTAAATTGAAAATAAAGACTTTGGAGCAAAGCCTTATAGTGAGAGTATGGTCTATCTATCAGAACTCCATGCTGATGCACTGAGGTGTCGTGTTTAGAGTCTCGATTCAAGGATCGGGGTCTGTTTGTGGACGGTTTTTGTGTTAGCGGCTTTTCCCCGGGTGCTCCGGCCGACTCCCACCATCCACAGACAGGTAGTTGACCGATCTAAATTGCCTGTATGTCAGACTGTTTGCTCCGACGTCTCCCGTTGTTTGCCCTGCGATGGACTGTTGACACGTGGAATGCCTTGTGTCCATTGTGAGCTGGTATTGGTGGAAATGGTGGGTTTAGTAGATGGAGGGCTGGGTGAATAATGACTCGGGCCTCTAAAGTAAACATGACGCAAACTCCAGCTTGGGAAGAAAAATGACGAAACGGGTAAATCAGACATTACAGAGAGTGTTTTTGTCGTCACACTTACATATATCTTTTTAGAACTACTTGATAAAAGCCATCTTTACAAACTTGTGTGAGACATTATTTCACACAGCTGTAAAATGAAGAAGTGAGCCCAGTTTTAGGTTTGAATACGAATCAGAATATGAACCGACAATGCAACAAATACAAACGCTGACTTTGTGCTGCACTCCTGCTTTGAATCCCGGCTCGCTGCGGACGCTTCATCCACTTCTGAGACTTCTTTCAAGTTGTCTGATTTATGTGGATTCGCTGTGTTTCGCAGTGCAGAAGTTGTTTTACTGCCTTTAATTACTTTAACTACAGCTAAGACTTGGCCACATGTAAAAGCCTAATAACCTTTTACAAAGCGATTCACTGTATGTGAGCATTAACACTTGCACTTTAAATCTGCCTTTAATGGAACGAGCCATGTTAAATGCTTAACACTGTTAGGATATCAACATTTTTAGACTCTTAACATTCACATCTATATTCTCATAAATAAAAGATATTAAAAAGCCCTTTTGTTATGCTTCTGTGTGTGCAGATAGTGCACACAATGAATTAATGAATGAAGTGACCACACAGTGATTCAATGAGTTTGTGTACCGTTTCATCCAATGGCCACTTTGTTAAATGCGCCGGGTATTTTAACCACCTCATTAACATACATATTAGGAACACCTCTAAATATATTGCGCGTTCCAGATGACTGCAGAGTGCAGTCTCAAAAAAAAAAAAAAATGAACATGTAATTAAATTAAACCTTTAAAAACCTCTTCACCGGGTTCCTTCTGTAGCTATTCCTCCTCACTGTCGGCTGTGCTTGCTCATATGAGACGTGCCTTGAGATAACCGTGATGTGATTGGCGCCGTATCAATACAGAATGTAAATAAAACTGAGATTAACCATGCTGCAGCAGTTGCTGCCAAGGTGTCAGTTTTTAATAGTGTTTGAATTGAGAAGGTTTATGTGCTCAAACAATTTGAAATCAGGATGGATGCCACTCAAATTAGAGCAGCAAGGTTTTTTTTTTTTCTCTCTCCGGATGGCGTTCTCTGGTTGTCTCTGGCTTCCCCCAGCGGAGCTCACACAGCTGGCTGTGTGGAGCATCTGAAGTTTGATAGAGAGCGACGACTCTAATGAAGTTTCAAAGACACACAGCACAAGCAAGATTCTTATTTGCTGTCTTGTTGTTCCATGAATGAAGGCAAAGTTAACCAGATCAAAGCTTTGCTCTAACTAAAACTTAAGCTTCGTCGCCACACCACAAGTCTGCAATGCCCTCTCCAAACTGATATACTAGAAGCGAGGTATTTTTACACCAGACCAAACTTTTTCTCCACACTTCCGGAACTCGACTGCGCTGACTTATACTGATTATAACAGAATCCACTCTGTACATAATAGCTTTCAACGCGACCAACCTTCTGTTCAGCAAGTTTGGCGACAGGCACAACATGAGAGAAGCATATTCAGAGACATGCCAGCTTGTAGCCCCGGACCCACTGGGAAATGGTTGCTTTCTGCACCACTTTTTTTTTTTTTTTTTTTTTTCCAGTCTCATGGTGACTTTGTTCTTGACTTCTAATCTGCCACTGTAAATGAGGAAATGATTAAAAATATGTTCACATACTGCATTTATACATGTATCTGCCCTCTTTTAAAGCGTAATCAGCACAGAACAGTCAGTAATGGTCCAAACTTTTAATTATAGTTTAAAACACTGGTGCCAGTGCAATTAAGCAGCCAACACTCTGGCGTCACAAAGTTTTACTTCTCCTCACAGAGGGAAACAAGGCTGGCCCAGCCATTGTCGCGTTGGCATTTAGGGACACATAAACTTGAGTCTGGATCAATCAGCTGTGGCATGTTTTCTGGATTACTGCTGATCATGTTATGTAACTTTCTTTGCCAGGTCACTGAAAAAATCTGTTGGGCTCTGGTTCCTGTAATGTTTAGATCCCTTTCTCACGTTCACGAAAGCCGTTTGAACACCTAATATACACTGAACTAAAAAAATGAAATTAATAAATAACAGATGGACGGTTTAATGGCTTTACATGACACACTTCCTTGTTTTAAAATAAACATATTTGAAGTAAGCTTCCTGAAGTGATTAATGAGGAGTAGCAATGGGCACGATGAATCCATGTGCTTCACTGCTTATGTTTTTGCCTTCAACAAGAGTCTTATACAAAGAAAATGTTCCCAATGTCGGATTAAAAACCTTAAAGGATACGTGCACTCCAAATGAGCAGTTGTAGTCATTAAGCTCATCATTGAACAGAAACATGTCTGGCGCTATCATTAACAGCAAATTTCATTCATTTATTTATTATTCCACCTTTATTTTGCCGGAAGAAACACACAATGGGGCAGTGGTTAACACGGTTGCAACATACCAGGCTTGGGAGCAGTTTTTGTGTTCAGATGCGTGTTCTTTGTGTGTGATGTATGAGTGCATGCATGCATACATGTGTGCGTGTGTGTGTTTTTTCCGGGTGCCCCAGTTTAATTCCACGGCACAAAAACATGCATTTGAGGTTAATTGGTGGATCTAAACTTGCGTGCATGTGAGCGGGAGAGACAGACTCTGACTGAGTGGGATGAGTTCCACTACAACACAACCTTCATTTGGATAAAGTCGTATGGATGGATGGATCCTTGGAGAGGAGGTCTCTCCTGTTAGTACACGTGGATGAGGTAGCAGCCATTGTAAAACCAAAGGAAAAAGTACAATAAGCAGCATTTTGCTGTTTAAAGACATCGTTTACCTCTGGCATGACGGCACATCTATGCTCAATCAATGGACTGAACGCCGTTTTTCTAGCTACGGTAACATTCCCTACCGACAACATCCTTTTGCCTCAATTAATCTGAACTTTATCTTCGTCCGCTTCCCTAACTTAGCGCCTAAGTGGGGCCGTTTTGATGCAGTGAAAAGGATCAAGGGCATTTTACAGATGGCACAAGCTTGAAACGGAGTTCTTTGAGGGAGCGTTGCAGTGGCAGGAGCACTGAGGGTGGTGAATTAATGCATAAGGTGACTACTTTCAAGGTGATGGTAGCCAAATTTAAATCAGGTCCAGTTTTTCCCTTTAATGGGCAAAGTCACAAAGCTGTCTGATCGCACCTCGTAAAACTAGCTTTATTGCTTGCCTGTAACCTCCTTGCTTGCAAGTCTAAGCCTTTCTCGACCACAACAGGTCTTCCAGTACATTTGACTCTCACTTGAATAAAATGGGGTTTTACGAGTACAACACCGATTTCAGAAAAGTTGGGACATTGCTCGAAATGTAAATTGACAGAATGCTGTCATGTTTACCCACAAATATATTCTATTGACATTACTGTGAAGAAATAGTCATCGATATGTGTTATTATCAATTCTGTCTGTCAAACGACAGTATGGACAATGAGTCAATGTCCCTCAAGTCATACAAACATTTTGTGTGTGTGTGTGTGTGTGTGTGTGTATGTGTGTGTGTGTTTGAGAAAACAATTCAATTTGGTATGATCCATGATCTTCTTGTCTGTCTGTGTGTCCATCTGCCCGTCTGGATTTATATCTTGATTCACTTTTATAAATTCCTATGATGTCCCGCCCACATTACGGGGCACGGCTCGGGTCACACAAAGCTATCTGGGGAATGAGATTGTCACGACTCATCACCGAGCAACCTGCCAAACAGCTGAAATCGAAAGTGATGTGAAAGGCCGGGTATTTTAGAAGTTGTGTCTCGCAAGTGGCGGCGAGCAAATACACGTGAGCAAACTCGGCACAGAAACAATTTCTAAATCTCATTTTCTCCATCTCAAAATAACACACAAATAAATCCTCCCACAAACACTCACGTCTAGGTGTACCACCTGTGCCCCTCCTTTCCCCTGCTGCTCCTCTCTAATCCACTTGAATGTAGCTGGATATTAGATTAGAAAGTTATAGATGTGATTATTCGTCCCTGGGCAGAGCCATCTATTCGCTGATTAAAACATGAACTGGGGGCCATTATGTAACTGCTTAAAGAGATTAAACCTAGTCACCCTCGTGGGGGCCCGCTCTCTGTTGTAACATACAAAGGAAATAGCAGAGGCAATGGCACTCCTGACAGCATGTTAGTTATCCCTCTACAGGTAGCGAGATGGAGGTGTCTCGGAGTCATGGAGTAGTTGCCACAAGTTGAATTTTTATGGAAATGATTTAATTGGCGAGTCAAAGCTCCTCCGATTGGCTCCTGTTTTAATATGAAAAAAAAAAAAATCTCATTAAACAAGGCATGCACTCCCTTTTCGCTACAATTTTTAGACAGCGTTACAAAAAAACAAATGATTGTCACGCTCCACCCGAATAACTTGGGAGATGAAAGTCCGCAGCCAGTGTTATCACTCAATCTGAAACATTCATAAGCAGCAGCAGCAGGCTGCTCATCACCAACCCTCTGTAAGCAGTATGAAAATCTTAGATATTCTTTTCCCAAACAGTAATCAAACGAGCTCAAAGTAGATCAACTTCTGTTTATAATCAAATCTACCTTTTTTTTCAGACTATAACTATAATATTTTATGCGTTATTACACATTGCCTGATTGTGTAGTTTCTCAAAACTTGAGCTCTGAGCCTTCAGGATGAGACAAACTCTGCATGTCCTTATTTACTGTGACACAGCTGATTGGAAATAATTGATCCCCGCTTTCTGCGGAAGCCTGATAGCGACGCATTCATTTGAAGTGTGTTGGAGCATGGAGACAACTCATGGTGTGTTCCTTTAAAAAACCTCGGATTTAACTCACGGGAATGAGTCAGCGTTTTTGGAGATAGGCACCTGAAACAATCAGACTGGCAGGAAGTGAATCAGTTCAGGGAGATGCTGAGATACCGAGCTCAGCGAGAGGGTAACAAGGAACCTTGCGGTGGTTAAGAGTGGTGTGTCAGACAGCTGATATCTTTTCTGATACAAAAGCTATAACCGCAGTGAAATGTTGTTTTTCTGTCAAATTACTACAATTAAAAAGACACCAAAACAAACAGCAAACAGTAATCTTTCTCATCCTTTATCTCAGCTTCTGTACAATGTGATAGCTTTGCCATCATCCAAACACATTTCAGTCTCTAACTTCTTCACTGCTAGAATATTTTGGATATTATACAGTTGGATTTAAAAAATACTGATAACTAGTTGAAGAGGAAGAAATTATGCCGACCAACACAAAATGCGGACTGAATAATGCAATAACTTTTAACCTTGATGAAAAGCTAAAAAATAAATACTAAATAAAAAAATGCTAAACACAGTGGTCAACTGTGCTCAAAGCAACAGGTGAATTCAGGAGTGTTTGAGCTCAGAAGTGAACTGAAACCCTCTAATCCAGTCACGTAAATGTTCAAACGCTGTGTGAACCATGTCAACCATCTGTAAGAATGGTTATTTCTGGGCTTAAAGAGCAACTCCGGTTTTTTGACACCTGGACCTTATTTATAGGTGTGTGCATGCTCATATACTCACTCAGACAAACATCGTGCAGCTCGGAGTCCTTCAGAAGTTATTTAGATCCAACCGATGTCGCCGCATTTAGCGGGGGCCACGGCAATGGAGCTTCAGCGCGGGACATAATCTCTGCAAAATCGCTCATTTCGGCTGTATTTCTTCATCCATCGCCAGTGTTATCATAAAGTCAGCTCGTCTACCTTTCAGGTGGGTCAGCTGAAGAGCTGACATTTTTTGCTAACTTAGCCACAATTAGCTCGGATGGGAACGTTGCGGAGGTCCTCTCCCCAGCAGAGAGGCACTTTGACTCGGCCTCGGCTGTCACGGTGCCCCGGCGTCTGACTTCCAGAGGCCGAGTTGGGGCCAAGTTGGAAAACGGCCCTCAGCTGCTCCACAGAGGCTCCGGACACCTGCAAAGATGCACGGCTCACGTGCGGCCGCTGGGCCGCTGGATGTCTCTCCTCGCTGGGAGGATACGTATCTCCGCTCCCCGGCGGATGCGCGCTCTGGGCTGGCCGCGGGACGCGCGACGACTCGCCGCGGCCAGAGCTCTCTCCTCAGCGGGAGAATCCAGCTCTCCGCTCCCTGGCGGATGCGTGCTCTGGCGCGCTCCGGGCCGGCCGCAGGGCGCGTGGGGACCTGCCACGCTGTTTCTGGAGCTCTCTACGCAGAGGGAGAATTCAGATCTCCGCCGCCCGGCGGATGCGCGCTCCAAGCCAGGCCACGGGGCCCCACCGGAGGCCCCCCATTCCTACCAAAAGGCAACCCAGCGCCGATGGAGGAAAAAATACAGCCGAAATGAGTGATTTTGCAGAGATTATTACCTGCGGTGAAGCTCCCTTGCCGTGGCCCCCGCTAAGTGAGACTACATCGGTTGGATCTAAATAACTTCTGAAGGACTCCGAGCTGCACGATGTTTGTCTGAGTGAGTATATGAGCATGCACACACCAAGAAATAAGGTCCAGATGTCAAAAAACCGGAGTTTCCCTTTAAATGATTTGAAAAGAAGACTTCCATGCATTAAAAATGTATCTACACATCATGTGTTTACTATAACATAAAAATCTGTCACTGGGATATCCATCCATCCTCTACACAATATTCAAAAAGTCATTCTTTTCTTTACTTAAAGAATGGTTGGAAAGAAAAAAAAAGAAAAAAAAAAAGCTTGATGGAAAAACTAAAACAGCTTGTTCATTCTCTGTTCCTACAAAATGGACGGTCTATGACTGAATGTAGCCTTTTTTTTTTTGGTATTTTATGTTGACTTATATTCCGTACAAAATTGTTAATACAAGTTAGGGTTTCACAAGGACTATCTTGTAGTTGCCAGTAGTTGCCAAGCAACATGACAGTGACAACAAGACTCCAGGGACTAACTTGCATTCATTCGGATACCACTCTGCTCCTCCAGCTCCGGAAGAAAGGGAGCAATAATGGTCCTGAAAATGGGAGTTTGTTCAATCAAACAGTATTTAAACATATGTCTAAATTGAAAATGGCCCATTTCAACATCGAAATGGGACAGTGAAAACAGCAACGCATTGTGGAAGGAAACCTTTTTTTTTTCCCCCTTCTTCATCAAATCAGTGTAGCCTGTTAGAAAACACCTTTCTTTCTCTGAGTGATGAAAATGGCAATATGCTCTCAAGTCTTCCCTCCTGTCTGGCGTCCCCCCCCCCCCCTCATTATCACTGCCCTCTTTGATGCTGTTGGCTGCAGACGCAAGCAACCAATAGGAAACATGTTCAACTTTCTGGACACTGTATAGCTTCCTCCGTAATGATGATAAACATGAATAAAGTGATGTTGGATTGTCTTTGATCATCCTCACGTTCAAAGAAAACGTCTGATACAGAGACCGCGCCACACAGTCCTGTAGGATTCGGAGCTCGAGGGCTCTGGGGCATACAGAGGAACGCATGCACGCACGCCCACGTGCACGCGCACACGCTTTATTCTTCCAGTTTAAGTGGAGGAATTATTCAGAGAGCACATCTCACATTCACTGTCATGGAAATAACCTCAAATGAGTCAGAGGAGCCAGGTTCACATTTGATAGAACTGTCTAAGAATTGGAGTTCAGATCAACTTTTTTGTAAGAACTGGAAATACAGTGAAGCATTAACTTAAAAAAAAAAATTCAGATTCACAAATGAATTAACACTTGATGCTTCTGAAAAATACCTCTGGCTCCTGCTGACTTCCATTTCAAACCCATTTCACACCATCAATCTTGCGATTGGAAGATGACCGACTCTAGCCGCTCAAACAACTCCATTACTGTTTTGACAAATGGAGTAAACAAGACTGATGTGAAAATGTGAAGTTATGAATTTTCTTGATTATTTCCTTCAATTTGTTGTGAATTTCACTGAATTTTAAATGGACTGAGATGAAATACTAAACAAAACGACAAACACATTTGTGATAAATCAACAGTTTGGCAAGAAAACTCAAAACAAAATAAATTTCTATTGTTATTCAGGAGTGTCAAGGCACTTTTTTAACACAGAAACAGACTTGCATGGGTAGCTGAGTGAAACAGTTTATTCCAAAAGTTTAATCAAAGATATTCAGAACACAAACCAGGAGCGGAGTCAGGGTTGAAAACATAGTCCAAAAACCCAGGTACACAAGTGCACAGAGACGTCCAAAAACACAAGCCAGAAGAGTAGTGAAGGCCGAAGGCAGAGACCCAAAACAAAACAAAAACCATGCGGAGCACAGTAAACACGTAGAGAAGACCCAGGATGTCAAGGACACGGGGTACGATGGCGATTGAGCACTGAGGCCTGAGGGAAGGGAGTTGAAATAGACGGGTGAGTGGAGACACACAGGTGAAACACATTGACACACTGGAACACACAGCATGACGCCAACAGGAAGGGCAAACACACGAAGACACGGGCAGGACAGGTGGATCAAAATAAAACTGGAAATGCCAAAATAGTAAGAGACATGGACGTGACTATGACACAGAAGGGGGCCTCACTTGAAGACTTTAACAACATAATGACATCCCCTAATTTAGAAAATGTGCCACTTATTGTTGATTGATTAAGCTGATGATTGTGACTAAGCTGAAATTGGATTACATGCGGATCAGTTGGTGCTTCATGTAATCTGGAAATAACATGCCGCACTCCCCCTCTTAACCAGGCGGGGCCTTTCTGTGTGTAGTTTGCATGTTCTTCCTGTGCGCGTCGGTTTTCTCCTGGCACTTCAACTTCCTTCCACCATCCAAAAACACACAGTGAGCTTAATTATTGATCTTAAATTGCCCCGAAGTGTGAATGTGAGTGTGTGGTTGTCTGTCTCTGAGATGGACACCCTGCCCTCGCCCATCAGTTAGCTGGTATTGGCTCCGACACGCCGTGACCCTGATCAGGATGAACGGTACAGAAGATGAATGAATGAACCTGAAATGATGTTGCCAACCTTACCAAGCTTCGAGACTTCAAATCAGCTGCAATGCAAAACCTGTAGAGTCATTGTTTCTACAAGGAAACTTGCTGATGCAATGATAGCCACTGTATCCAAATAAATATTTTGGTCTAGTGTAAAGTTATGAATTGGGCACCCAACTGACATTCCCAATTCCCCCCCTTTTTTGAGAAAAAAATAATGTATAAAATAGACCTGCATCAAGAAATTAGATATTTTCATACACACAATTATTATTTTTGCTAAAACTACATTTATTGCAACTTCAGGACACCATATTGAGGTAATTGGAACAGTAGTCTATATAACGTATATATGTGTTGTGCTGCCTTATGGAACTGCAAATCCCCTGCCATTGACTGTTGAGGGTGTAAGTGCTGATCCATATCCAAGTGTACCATATGTTTCTTGTGTAACTTATTGCTTTCCCATTCCCAATAAAGTGGCAGAATAAAAAGGCTTTTACAGGTCCCTGTGGGTAGCAGCTACTTCCACTGCTAGTCACCGAGCTGCAGGGCTGCTGTGGTGACAAATGGCACCAAGCACATATTTTACTATTGCCATTTACAATGCATGATCCAGGCTGTGCTGCTCAAATGACTGTGCAGCAACACTGCAGAGACTTACGACAGCCTTAAGTGTGTGTGTGTGTGTGTGCGCGCGAGTGTGTGTACACACATGGAGCAATCTCACACAGATATGCATTAAGGTTGCTTTGAGTGTGCTTGAGAGGCTCTTTAAGTGTTTATCTATTTTTAAAATGCTCCGGTATTACAATTGGTGTTGATAGAGCGGTTGTAGATAATCAAACACTATCAATATTGTACTTGTAGTGATGACATTTGTACAAGCATAATCATTGCTGTAGTTGTGCAAATATAGAGGAATAGAAACATGAATTTGAGACAAACAAATGCTGATCTTCTAAGAATGCTCCATTCTTCAGTCAATAAGACAAACAAAATGGGCCAATTTCTTTCATATTGTGTTAATTTGAAATAGAATTTTGTTATTATGGCTTTACCCAAATACTTTGTTAAAACACAGAGGATCTAAGGGGGTTACTGTCCCTCTTCTTGGAGAAAAAGTACCATATAATCATATTTAAAATGAGTGTAAATGTGTGATGTATAATGCAATCACACTCAGATACACTTCTATAAGACTGTAAAAACAAAAACAAAAACAAAAAAAAAGTATTCCCTAGTGGCCTATCGATGGATCCTCCCCAAAAAGTGACCGTGAGGAAGTGTTCCTGTTTATTGCCCCCTCCCCCGCCATAGGTGACCCGCAGTTCTGCCCCCTGTCAGTAAATGAAGCTGTCAGCTGGACTGTGCAGTATGTTTCACATTACGGTGCAGAGGACGTGGCCGTCAGGGGGCAGACATCAGTCGGTGAGGAGCGACCAGGGGCGCACGAGCTCGTACACGCGCAGGTACAATGCAGAAAGAAAGAATAAAGTGGAAATATATAGCACAAGTGAATAAAAGTCACGTCGCTCTTAATATTTGAGTGTTCAAAAATTAAATTGACTACATTTGTTTCAACAAGAGAATGAGAAGTGGTTCATATGCTCATATTGCCAAAGGTAAAAAGAACAAGACGAAACAACAAAGGTAAAAAAGAAAAAAAAATCTGTCAGTGCCCCAATCTTATTAAAGTCCCACTTGGCTGAGTGATATTTTCCTTCTTGATGTAGTCGATGAAGTAGCAGCGCAGGGGAGAGGAGAGAAGAGCGGTGGAGGAACTCGTCTCGCGCGGTAGCCAGAGGGCGGTGGCATTTCTCTCTCTCTGCGTAAACGGAGACGGTGGAGACGGAGCGCGCGCGCGGAGAGACGAGCGGAGCTCAGTGGCGACGCAGCAGTGCCGCTGACAGGGAAGGAAGGACCCCGCGGTGATTCCTCCACCTCGAGCTCTGCACAACCTGCGCGTTTTCCCTCAGACGGAACCAGGGCGTCGGGACTACAGGCTGTACCCCTCTTTTTTTAAATTTATTTATTTATTCGGGACTCGTTCGATTCATCAGCAAACCCCGTGGTGGAAGGGAAGGGGGATCCTGTTTTTTTTTCTTTTTCCCCCTCACCGTGGACGGAGGAGTTTTGCGTGTTTTTCCGTGTGATACGCGTTGCCTGTAATGGGTAAAAGTGGACAGAGAAGTGGAGTAGCACTTAACAGGGGCTCCTGCCTGGTGAGAATGTGCGCCACGCCGGGGATCCTGGTTCTCCTGGTACTTGTACATGCAGGAGTCGCCCAAGGTAAGAGGGGAGAGCGCATCTTCCTCCGAACGCTCTGATGAACCCACACCTTACGTTTTTCAAAGTGACGGACCATTTCCTCCAATTAGTAGGCTAGACAGGGAGGCGAAAGTCTCTCCTGTAGCGGAGGCGCACTTCCATATTTCCATTTAGATTGAGCTTGATGGTTTACAGTCAGTGTTGGAGGTCTGAACGGCTTTGTACTTCACTTCAACCTGGTGGGCACAACTCACAACCCACGTTTTCCCCGCGAGGCATCTGCCCCAAATCATTCCCTTACACCTGGATCATACGCAGTTAATCCACAAAGGCTGAGAAGGAAGCTGCGTGGGGAAATGTGCAAATGTGAAAAATATGAGGATAATTGCCCAAAAAAAAAAAAAAAAAAAAAAAAAAAAAAAAACTCCAGAGCAGCTTGACAGATCTGACAATTGCGTGGATTTTTCTCCTGGTATCAACTCCTTGACTGCAGATGAATTAAAAGTAATAATCAAGAAACAGAATGCAAAAAAAAAAAAAAAAAAAAACTGTGCAGAAGTCAAAAACACTCCGCCGCCTCGAGCCCAGCGGCCAATTTACGCCTCACACACACACACTGACACCGGCAGTCCGCGAGGACCACGCTGCAAAGCCCCGCATCACCCACTGCCCGTGACCGGGCTGTGATGGAGACCCTCCGTGCTGCCGGTGCTGTGTGGAAACGAGAAGTCGCCGTGCATTGGGAGTGAACTCACGCTGCGCCCCGAGTGAGCCACAACAGGAATATTAAAGTGATATTTCTGAAAAATGGCACGCACGTGAGCCTCAATGAATCAGGGACGTTCAGACTTAACTTTTCCCACCATTTAGATGTTTTATTTACTTTCGGTGTTGTAAATATTTCTGTGATATTCATAATTTAGCAGGCTTCTTCAGACTGAAGTGAGAAAAAGAAGAACTGGCAATGTCTTTCTCTGGCACTGACTTTGACCTTTGGACTAAGAAAGTGTCTTACAATATTAATCCCAAAATAAATGGACAGAAGAAAGAAACAAAAAATCCCCAAAACAACAAATTTTCTGTTGTTGCACTGCTCTCATTTCTTTGAGTACCATAGAAGTTGGACCTCATCACAACCACTTTCAGCCTGATTTCGCCATCTTCAGTAACTTTGTAACGTAAATCTTTACCCTTGACTATACAGCTAATATTTCACCCGAAAGCCTCTTAAAGGATGTGTAGTTTACACTAGGACGCAGTCTTTAATTTGCTACTTGTCATGACAGATTGGCCTCAGGTTTTGTGCTGAATTTGGGGAGTAATTGGACATGATGTTGCTGCCACCTCTCTCCAGTCGCCCCAGGGAACAACATCTCAGCCACTCCCTCCAATATTCATTATAACCGTTCTCCATTGCTTTATTGTTAAATCAATAAATAGCAATTTACGAACACAATTTGAGTAAGGCTTCACCTACTTCTGATAAATTGGATGCTGGCACCAATAAGCGGCTCAATTTGACTTTTGTGAAGAAATCTGATAATTGAAAATCCAAACTGTTGATGTTTTTCAGGCAGACTCGAGTCTTCACAAAGCTCTACCTTCACTCTCCAGTCTTTCATTGTTAAGTTTATATTCCTGTTGTTCCCCTCACCCACCTACATTCAGCTGGACTATTATGTTGGTGTCTGTTATTTCTCTGTTCCAAACAACTTGGCTCATGTCTGTGAAGTTGTCTCTTTGTGTGTGAGGAGTCATCCCGCGAGTTGTTGTACTGAATGGGGTGAAGCACACAAACACAACCCGACTGTGTTGGAGTGGATTCCTTTGTGTGTGTCGAGCTGATCCTCTCGGTGTGCCGGTGCTGAAGTCAGTTCTTCAGTCCGTCCGGGTGGAAAGGTTCCTTCAGATTCCACCTTGTGCATCCGAGTGCACTCCGCCTCTGAGTGGGAAATACAAATAGTTGTTCAAACCAAATTATCCTGCTGTTTATTGCTGCTCATGCATCATTGAGTGTCTTATGGCCAGTTGTCGCCTCCAGTTTTAACTCTGCCGCGGAGTGTGTGGTTTGGCAAGTTTAATAGCCGAGTTTGTTTTCGAGGTCATGACTAATGATGTTGGGGATGATGGCGTTTGTGGGAATGATGCCGGCACTGCTGTAGATTCAGGTATGATCATAATCACTCATAGGGACACATTACCTCTTGGGTTCAAGCCAAGATGTTTCTACTTGCAATCCAATTCTCTTTTAAAGCTATTAATCATGTGTATTTTTTTTCCTTTTAGCTTATAAGTAATGTCATATCCCATGCTGAAGTCTTTCTCCTAGAGTTTCACGAGGTGTGTTGCACTGTGGGAAAGCCCTTTGGTGACTTGTGCTTATACAATAAGAGGGAAATGTTAGTTGAGATGCTCTCATGTCAGCTCGAGTGCACGTGTCCACCTTCCCAATAAGCCCCCCCTTAAGGAGTTGGGCCTATTAAAAAGCCATTAGCTAAGCTCTCTTGCACTGTCTGGGATGAATGGGTGTCACGATCGCTACACAAAGTCTGAGTGGGTCCCCGTGTTTATTTGAATGACTTAGTCATGCTGCACAGTTCAGCTGCATTCAGGTGTTTGTGTGAAAAATGTTTTTTTTTTTTTTTTTTTTCGAGTTTTGGCTCTTTATATGCTGCCACTCTGAACTGTGTTGAGCTGGCTTTAAATCTAATGCACACATCTATTCCAGGTTACTTTCACACTTCGTCTGAAATATATTCTTGATCTACAGAAGTAAGATTTGAAGTATTACTGTGTGAAATCAATCTTTGAAAGTTGAAACTCACGTGTTTGTAGCAGGTGGGTGTTTTCAATGTGTAGGTTGTGTTCACAGAGGTGTAAAGATGTACAGAAAGTGCTTCTATGAGTTGTGCGTGTGTGTGTGTGTGCGTGTGTGTGTGTGTGTGTGTGTGTGTGCATTCATGGACTTGGCAGCTAGGGGATGGTCCCACAGAACTCCTGCGGTGAGTGTGTGTTTGTGTGTGCGATTTTATCCGGGTGTGTTTGTGTGAACTTGGCACTGCCACCGTTCTCCAGCAGAGCTCACATGGTCTTGGGTTACACGTGTGTGTATGCACGTGCACACGCTCGGCATTATGATATTGCCTGAGCTCCCATGCCGTCTCCCATTATGCTCTGATCTCGTCCCATGGTGTGGCGCAGCCATTCAGGGTTCAGTGCCTGTTGTGGGGGTGGGTGGGGAGGGGGCAGAGGGTGGGACAGCTGGGAATTATTGGAACTAAATAGGTGACTTTGATTGGCTGTGGTGCTCCGGCCAGTGCGGCGGAGTTGGTCGAGCAGGTTTTATGGGATAAATTTGATGGTACTTCTGTATCAGGGGGAGAGAGGGAGCTAGGGGGAGAGCGAGGGAAAGGATGAATGGATGAGGAAGGGAGATCTCTCTGGGTGGTTTGTACGAGCTTTGATCACTCCACTAGGACTTGACAAGCTGACTGACTGCCACACACACTCTCACACACTCAAACTCGCACACATGCACGCACAGCAAGATATTTCTGCAGCCAAACAATGCTGCATTCTGTCTGCATTCTGCGTGTGTGTGTGTGTGTGTGTGTGTGTGTGTGTGTGAGAGAGAGAGAGAGAGTGTACACTGTGTGCATGGTGTGTGTGCTTCGACAGGCGTTCACGGGAGTGTGTGAAAGGAAGTCTTTGACTGTGTCTGGGGTTGTTTTGTATAGAAGACCCTCCTGCTGCTAGCAGCAGCCTAGTGATGGCAGATTTCCCTCGCCCTCTCTGCCTTTAAAAAAAAAAAATAAAATAAAAAGAAATCTTTTCCTTGGTTACTCGTCCATACATCTCACCGACTTTCACTTTAAGTGTGACCAGTAATGAGACATTTTTCCACCCACCTTTTCCCTATCTGTATGCTTTCAGCCAGTGGCCTCTGTTAGCAGCTGAATGGTTTTTACTGACCTTTTTTTTCCTTGCCTGTGGCCTTGGATGTCCCTCTATGCACTCGGTTCATTTAATGTTGGACTAAAGAAACGCTGGACCTTGCCTGTCCACCTACAGCTCGGTGCATTTCATATATGTTTACATCAACACATAGCAATTACCGCCTGGCCTATTTCAAGAACCTCGAGTCTGAACCTTGGTTGTTTGTGCAGCAGGAGAGAACTTAGCCGGCGTGTTTTTCTTCGAGGAAAGAAGAAACCTGGTTTTTTTTTTGAAGACGTGTGGTTTTCAAAAGGCTGTGTCGGCAAACAGCGACGCGCCGCTCGCACCATTTACTATCTCTCGCTCTTCGCAGGGGGAAAACCCAGGATGGATTGGGTTGGAATGTGTCCCTGCGTGGGGCTGCGTCCGACCGTTCGTTTTCGCGTCTTTGAGCATGCGCTCTTACTCGACAGAAGGGCCGAGCTGGAGAAGAAGAAAAGCTAAATGTTCTGAAAGTGATTCCCAGCGTCTCCTGCTGTTAGGCCTAATTCCTTCTAGAGTTTCATGTAAAGATCTGAAATTATGAATTTTTCATGGCCTGTGAAACCTAAGGCATCGTTTGGTGCTCTCATTTCCCGGCTTTCTGTTTAAGTTGTGTGTATGTGTGTGTAGGTGTGCGTGTGTGTGCGCGCGTCTGTGTGTGTGTGTGTGTTGGGCGGTTGTACTGAGAAAACGCTGTTTGTTCTCAATCAATGGCCTACTATGTAGTTCCCACTGGTCCCATGCAGTGTTGTACTGAAAGAAATTAAAAGCCTATTTGAGCGTTTTTACCTTGAAAGTAGTGTAATTCTGCTTAACTGTTGGATCGTGCTCATTCTGAAACATTTCTGGACACTCTAGAAAAGACGGATTCAAGGCTCCTGTAATGTTTTGGTTCCTCAACGGTAAATGAAATAAGTTGGGTAAAGTTAAATCTGAGATAAATGTTTTGCAGAAGGAAAAGCTATCTCTGTGTCTCTGGTCCCTCCAGTAAACAGTTGTGCTTGCTGATTGGCTGTCTCCGAGTTCCAGGCCACAGATTTTTGTGCTCTTGTCAATAATTTCAGTTTTTGTCTCTTGTCATTTGTCCCCATTTCTCTGTCTGACTCTTTTTCTCGTGTTCTGTCCTGCTTTCATCTTTCCCATCTGCTACCTCTGACGTTCTGCTTGTATTCTTACTTTCGGCTCTCGCTATTATCTTTTTTTTTTTTTTTTACAAATTATTTGTTGCCTTCACTGCTGTCTCCCACCACTCTGCCTCTTTCTCCACTTAGATTTACACTGTTTAATTAGAGTGAAGCCAAAACAGTGGACATATTGTTGTGCTTCCGAACAGGGCCCACGAGCAGCGGGACATTGTGTGCGACTGTGTGTGTGTGTGTGTGTGTGTGTGTGTGTGTGTGTGTGTGTGTGTGTGTGTGTGTGTGTGTGTGTGTGTGTGTGTGTGTGTGTGTGTGTGTGCGCGAGAGAGAGAGAGAGTGTGTCTTCAGAGTCTCATCAGTCAGCCACAGGAAGGGAGAATGTTTGTCCGCACACACACACGTGCGCTCTCATGCACATGCACACACACCCTCATGAGTCCAAAATAGATGGACAGAATTGAAAAAGAAAGAAAAGAAGGAAGGAGGCAAGTGGAGAAATGGATCTCCACGCCACGCCAGCTGCTCTCCCATTGAAATCTCACCCTGTATCTCTTTGTTTTAAGGCCTTGCTTCTGTCCACAGCCAGCAGCTTAGGCTTTTCATGGTCCATATATTCTTTTTTATTTGATACCGTAAAACCTCTAGTAAATGGCTCAGGTTGGTTTATTTGCCTCAGAAACAACAAGGAGCAAGCTGCACTTATTGGAGGCAGGCGATTACAGGAGCCACTTTTTTTTTCCTGCTCTTTGTGTGAGGAGAGAAAAAAAAAAAACCCCAAAAACTTCTGCCTCTTCAGCTTAATCCCCTGTCCCTCCTCGTGTCTGTGACACTTTGTCTGGATTTATGCCAACGCACCAGTCTGCTGCTTCTCCAGATTTTTTGCTCATGGCGCTCACATTAAAGACAGGCTGCGAATTTAAGATACATGTTCGTTTTTTTACAGTATTAGCACAGATGTCTGAAGTGCTCAAATTCATGAGCCGCCCGGTTGCACAGGTGTCACCGCGGGTGCAAAGATGGCAGAGTCGTACATATGTGCTCCCTCTTTCCAAAGAACAATTCCTTAAGGGCAGACACGCGACCAGCAGATGGGTGTTGGATGTTTTGGCCGAGTGGCGTGTTTGTGTGTTGGAGCAGGCGCGTCTTATTGGTGTCACCATGAATATGTAATTAGGCCACTGTTGAGAAAAGACGACGTGCCGCGACAGGGGGTCCACGAGACTGGGACCCCGGCTCTTTTTGTTTCCAGCGAAAGCTTGTTATGCGAATTATCCTGATTTTAGAGTTGAAGAGACGAAGAAAACAAAAAGGGGAGGGGGTGGGGAGGTTAGGGAAGGAGGTTTTGAAACGTTGGGGCAACTGACAAACAGTGAAGCACTGTGAGGTGAAGGAAAAAGAGGGAAAAAAGATGTTTTTCCTCTTCTACTAAAATTTGACATTCATGCTTCTTTCTAATAGGAAACAAAGCTGCACTGTAAAAGCTCATTCAACTCCTGGTTGAGTGTGGAGGGAGGATTGGGAGGAGGAGGAGGAGGAGGAGGAGGAGGAGGGTTCAAACCAGCAGGCTGAGTCTGGTTGGGGAGCTGCCTGAAGGATTAGTCTTTCTCTTCTTCGTATCTTTCGCCACTTTATTCTTCCTTTGTTACTTTCTCTCTGCATTTCTCCCTCACTCTCCTCATCACATCCTTCTGTTTTATTTCAGTTTTCTTTTTTTTCTTTTTGACCCACTCTTTCTTTCTATTTCATACAGTTCAACTGCTTTCTCCCTCACTCCCTCCCCAACAGTGACTCTTTTCTCTCCCTCGCTCTCTCTCCGTGCCAGAACTGCTGGTAATCTCGTGGTCCATCGGAAAGAAAATGCAAAAACCTGAAACCATAATTACGATAATCACCACTGTAAATTCTTACCTCTTTGGCTTACGTCTGCATTTCGTACATGTGCACACAAAGACACGGGAGTCTCCTCTGTTTTGAAAGAGCACATTGTGATTGTGTGGGATGCCGTGGAAAAGGGGATTTAGTGTGTGTTGTAAAAGGTTTTTGGTCATCTCTATTGTTGCTGTAGGTTACTGTACCGCTGCATTGTGCACGTTGAAAGAAAAACCACACGGTTCATACACATAATTGAGAAAATGACCAAAATTTGATATGTTTGAGATTTTTGATGAGATTTTTTTTTAGAAAAAAAAAAAAAAAGGCAGAAACACCAGTTCACCCGATACAATACTGCTTCATATAATAACAAGTTCATTCCGTTTTAGTCCAGGTCAGAGTAAAAGCAAACCTTGTATATTTTACTTGTGGGTGACAAGATTACGTGTAAGCAGTTTACTTTGATTCATTTGAACACAGCATTCTAAGTGGCTAATGAATATGGGCAGCACTTTGCTGACAAGGCATACTTTATGTGTCCTCTGTGTGTATATGTGTGTGTGTGTGTGTTGTGCATGTGGATGAAATATCACATTGTTATTTTCCCAGAATTATCCATGCACGCAGCATTTTTTTTCCGTCCCCCTCTGGAGAACCACAGGTAGGAAGGCACTGTAGGTGGAGAAATGAGAGAATAATGACTCTCCGCCATAAAACTCTTCCCTCTTGAAATCTTTTGTTCTTCGGGAAAAAATAAAAAGTGATCACAGAAGGGTGAAAGAAGCAGGGCATCAGAAATAACACAGGCAGAGCAAAGCTGAGCAAGTGGAAGGCAGAGAAGATGCAGTGACTTGGATATAAGGACATGACGTGCAGGGAAGACTGCAGGGATCGTGATTAATTACAGTTCTCAGTGAGAAAAGGGGACGACTGAATTATTTCACACCACAGGAATTTACCGTCTCGTAGAAGCTGTGATGTGTGCATCATGTTCACTTTGAAAACTGCCCCCTTTTTTTGTAGGGCTATGATTAAAGCAGGCAACGGCTACCACTTCAGGCCAGAGTCAGAGTGGAAACACCTCCGCTCAGGAGGACCCGAGGCAACCTTTACAGATTTGTTTTCAGAAACAGTTTGTACTGTTTGTCTGCTTCTCCCTTCAAAGTGGAATGGAACATTGATTTGTCTTATTGGGTTAAAGTGCAGTTTAAGTTTCTTTTAAGTACTTTTTATGATACAAATTCTTATTAATACTATGAAGTTAAAGTTTTTTTTATTATTATTTTGAGCCAATTTTTTCTTTTATTAACTCTTTTTTTCTTTTATTAACTTTCTTCACTCCATCCTATTCATAGTTACTCTTAACTATACATGCTTGGCATAGTGTGCAGCCACAGTTCACACAGTGTGCGGCGCTCCAAAGAGCTCCCGGGGGTTAAGGGTCACGGTGGTGACCTGTCCCCTATGGGTTCCAAACTAAAAAAGATGAAAGACGGTGTTTAAAAATGACAAAGTGTTGAGTGTTTGTCTGGCTATACTTTGGCTGAAAACTGTGATGGATACTTTCGCTTTCTAATGCCACACTTTGCAGCTGCCGCTTCGATATAAGACTCTCAGGCCATGTTTACCCAAAAAAGATTCCCTGGAGATGGTGTCGTCTTTTTTTTTTTTTTAATTTCAGAAAATCTTCACGCTCAGATGAGAAACAACAGTGAACATTGAAAACACTAGTGTTTTTTTTTTGTTTTTTTTTCCGTCAGATCCCTGGTTAACACCGGGTTTCTGTAATAGTCACCTTTATATGCAGCGAACAAACAGATCAAAACAATCAGGCCTCCTGATTTTGTTTCTTCATCATATAGGCTAATCAAAATTGTGTCCATACATGTTATTCAAATGATGGTGAAAAGTGTTGTTGAATTCATTCATTCATTCACTGTAAGATTTGTGGCATCAGTCGATCTGCATAACTCAAATGTTACTAAGCAGAAACATCCTAAGCTGTTTTTCTGAACAGATATCAGAGGAAAAACAGGAACAATGTGCCGCAGGGGTCCTGCATATTCACTGGGTTTCCGTTCAACATGATGTGATGAATCTGAACTTAAAACTATGATCTATGGGATTTTAAAACACTCATTGTTCACAAGTTTGTATGGAAAGTTAGTTTGTATCAAATGTGTCAATTTCTACTTCTGTGGGATATTTTAAATTGGAAAAAATAATCTGTGCCTTGGTTTCCTTTGTCTGTACGTTTCTATGAAAGAGGATGAGATAATTTTATTCGTCCCGCTTGGCTTTGTCATACGGTGGAGAACAGACGGGATGTAGTTTTCCCAGAGGTTATAGTTTTGCATCTTGATGGTATGCATTTCATAGCTTGAGCTTTTACAGCATGATTTTAAATTCCTGTGCATTTGTTTGGTGTGGGGAGTCTGTTTTTCATACAGGGAAATGACTTTATTGCTGAATGAAATGAGAAAGGTGCAATATGGATAAAAGTCACGACTCGCCGCTCTTGTATTCGTGTCATATTGAAGGGAAATAAATGAATTCTGGACATTTTACTTTTGATCTTCCTCCAATTTACTCTGTCAGATTGTCTCCTGGTGTTGTTTTAAAGGAAAACAAATGTCACATTAAATAGATTGCTTTTTGTTATGTGTATTATAGTTCTTTTGGGATTATGAACCACTTAAAGTCTTTATAAGATACAGTAGATGAAAACAAACCAAGGGTCAACTGTTTTGCTGCCAGTCTCACTGAGCTAGCAGCTGGCGGGGGGGAAAAAAAAATCAGATAATACTTTTTAGGAAAGTGTCTTTCCTAAGAGGCTTAAAATTAAACAGGGTGAGGATGAGGTCAATGGACGAAGGCTTTACGGCTCTTTTGAATGATTGAGAAATTTCATATCTCCTCTCACACAGTGTCTCACCAGCCTCCGAGTGAAAGTCAGCTTTTATTGTGCTCGACCGACATTGTGACTCAGCAGTGCAGCTATAAAAGTAGAGACCTACTGACTTGTTTTTTGCTGTTGTTTATAGCATGCTTCAGCTATGCTTTGTTTTCATTGATTCTCTCCCACACAGAGTTTGTGTGTTTGCCTTCATGCTTGCGCGTGTGCGTGTGTGTGTGTGTGTGGTAGCTCTGCCGCTTTGAGCCCACAGGCTGTCCGAGCTCTATCGTCTTACAATGTTTGAATGTTTGATACGTGTTAAAAAAACAACAGGAACCAACCTTTGGACTGACCCCCGATGTTTCTCTCTCTGTCACCCTTTTTACACTTCCTTCTCCTCGTGGTGCTTGTATTTCCTTCCCCGTGGATTTGTGCAGTGTGTAAAGAGTTACGGTCGAGGCAGATACAGCCGTACACTCAAAAATGGTTGAAGTACAGTACTGTTCAATTTTGAAATTATCAAGACAAAATTGATTAAATACAGTTTGAAGGCAGCAAGTAAAGAATGAGGTCTTGCTTTGATTGTGTGTTTCTATTCATAAAAATCAATTATTCAATCAATTAAATTTCTTTCATAAAGTATTTTTTATTTTCATACAAGTTGGTACTTTTCAAAGCGCTTCACAGAATTGACATTGAAAAAAAATGAAAAAGAGTGAATACCAGACACAAATGAGGGAAAGACGCATTCAAAGTGTGTAATTAACATTGATGAAATGAAAACTGGATTACAATACCTTTGGATGACTAAAGAAAAAAACAGTAATAAAATGAGACAAAGTAAAACAAGTGTCTAAAACCAGATGAAACTGCCTTTAAAACACACAAAATAAAATTTCATCCAGTGTAGAAATAAGGGGCTCTAGTCGACCAGGTGCAGGTGAGGCGCAGAGCAGGTGCGCCAGTGGGGTGTGTCCAAGGCATTTCGCAATTTTTGTTCATGGCGCAGGCTAGCGCATCCACGCCTTTGTCCCTCCCACCGACGCGAATGGAAATAACAGAGGAGAGAAGTTTAATCCAGCCAATCAAATGAACGCTTCTCCTCACTTTTAAATGCATGAAGCAAAGCACAGCGCTAACTATGCAAGAATTTCTGTTTCTTTGTGCTTTTGCACAGTTGTGGTTAAGAGTTATGATGCACATGTGTTATGTGTGTATATATGTGTGTATAATTATTTATTAAATACAATGCTCCCCTTGATTCAGAGAAACAAAATAGGCTAATACTAAATGTTAATAGGCCAACAATGTATTTGCTATTTTCTATAATTGTGCAACAAAAGAGCAGATAAACAGCTGGGGGCGCTGTAAGAAATGCCATAAAATTGCAGACGTCCTGCATTTAGAGGCTAAATAAAAACGTTGAGGTATAGGACAGAACATTTTTGATTTAGACACATCTTAACGCTTAACCAGAAATGTGCAAAAAGCACACAAAAACTTAACTCAACTCTGCCTGTAGGCCGACAGCTCCAGTGCACAGCGGAGCTGTGAGTCAAGTAAAAAAGTATTTATTCATGTCCTTTCATGGCTTCCGAGGTAATGGGCCAAAAGAGCCAACAATTCTGTTAAATACAAATGTATAATATTTTGACCAGATTTTGTCTTGAAAAGCATCTTTTGCAAATGGACGCGTCCGTCTGGGATCTGCAGCCTCCGTTACTGAACCACCTTTCAACACACCTTATGTGCAGTGTTTTGGCTTGGAATTGTCACTGCGCCAAGCGGAATCTGCCGACACCTTCACCTCGGTGCACGGTCCCACCCATCTTGGTGCAAACGGGGCTGACCGGTTAATTAAAAAATACCAAATTGGCGTTGCCCGATGTTGCACCTGTCAAAATTACCACTGCGCGTTCTGCGCAACCCTTTGCTATTCTGTGCTCTGTCGCAAAACTAGAGCTGAAAGTGTGAAAACTCATGGATTAGAATTACCCCTCCCACTACACACATATTCAGACACAAAGAGAGAAACTGCAAACGACTCACCTGATCAGGTACAATAAGAATAGACCGGATATCTGTATAAGGTGTAAAGCTAAGGGACTCTTCATCATGGTATCGGGTTGTGTCAGTATAGTCAAAAATTTGGGAAGGAGGTAAAAACACTAGTTGAAAAAATGATCTGTACACCAATTCTGCTTTTTTTCTTTTTTTTCCTCTTTGGTGTGCATCCAGAAAACCATGGACACAAGAAATAAGAAAGCTTTTGTGGACCTCAGCTTGCTCTTTGCCTGAATATATAGGATATATAATATATGGAAGAGGGTCTTTGCACCAACTTGTTTTTCTTTTTCTTGTCAGTGCCTGGTATGCCTGATATGTTAAAAAAATATTTACTCTAGTGTGTAGTGTGTGTCGGTGAATGAGTATATGTGTAAAAATTCCTTTTTTTCCTCAATACTCCACATTGTTTAGAAGAGACTGATCCTGAGTGTATTGCCAATGTTCCTGTTGTTCATTTTTTCTTAATTGTATGTATTTTTTTCCTTGTCTTTTTTTAATGTTTGTGCGCTGTAAAAAAATTTTTGTACTGTATATGTAAACTGTAAATAATAATCAAATATTGATGAAAACAACTAATGTGTGCAGAGGAAAATACAAATAGGTCATGAAATATAGTAAAAAAATAACGTTAAAGATAAAACAATTAAAGAAAACACATGTTAAAATGAATAGAGTGGAATAGAAAATACTTTATATAATTATAATTATATCAGAGAAATTTTATAAAACTTTTAGTAAACAAGCTTTATTTATTAATGAGATTAATTTATTTTGTGGGGGGTTGAACGGCACAAAGTGGACAAAAAAGTAGTTTAGAAAGCAATTGTCTGACTTTTTTACAAAATGGACTGTGCCTCTTTTAAAAGACATAAGTTAACACTTTAAACAACACTGAAGCTTTAAATGAGAGTGCAGCAGCCTGAATAATGTTCTGTTCCCAGGCAGTCTTTTATCAAAGAATTTGCTGCACTTCTTTGATGTTGTGAACACGTTAGTCAGTAATGAGGAACACTTTTTTTCCTCCTGTCTGGAGCAGCAATGCTTTTAATCACAAGGGTGTGGATTCATCTATATTGGTGTTTCTCCAGCATCATTTAGGCCTAATGAAAAGTGCTGCGTACTGGCGAAAATCAGGCATTATATTATACAGTATATCATTAAACAGGAGTTGTAATTAAATATATTTCAATATTGTTTGCAAGGTGAAAATGTAAAACTTTAAAGTTAACACAAAATGAATCAGTTTAGAGATACTGATTAACCTAATAAACATGTCTAATTCGATTTAGTTTCCCACTAATACTTTATTTCAAGACACATTTTCAGAAGTGAATGTAATGTAAATTTAATGAGCACAAAGTAAAATGATAAAATCATTCTCAGGGAAGACCCATCAGTGTGACGGGCATCGCAGATGCCTTCATTTCCTACATCTACCTGACGTTATCTTTCAGAGTGAAGTCAGACATCAACTTGAGTGGAAAAATCAGTTTTTTAAAGTTGACAGTGTTTCACTGTGAATGCCTGAAGTTTGCCAGCCTTTTTTCTCACACTTGATTTTAAAACGTCTTCATTCGAGGTGTCCGGTCCACTTTTCTGGTGCGGTCGCTTTAATCAGTGTGAGAGGGAGATAGATTTTGTCCTACGACTGATGAGTATAATTCAGCGGAAGAGTGGATGAGTCAACAAAATTGGCTAAAACACCCATCTCCTCCTACAAATCACGCTCTGCCTTGGTGGAAAGCTTATTCAGGAAAAACTCACATAGATAGAAAAAACATGCAAACTCCACACCGAAGTGTTATTAAGACGCAGATGTTTGAGGGGAGTAATTTCTCCCTCTTTGACCTCCCAATAACTTTATTTGCATTCGGAAAATGACAATCGCCTGTTTAGTATTTAGACATTTTTGGCTTGAGGAGCTTTTCCTGTCTCTTTTTGTCTTGTTATGTTAACATACAGTATTTATAGGGCACACACACACATTGTTTAATGACGCGTGTAACCAAAGCCCTGATTATGAAGTCTCTTTATACGGAAACAGTTGAGTATATTCCCAACAGACAGGAAAGTTTATTCCACCTTTTAATGAAGTACATCAAACGGCTGCAGTGACACACAAACGTTTCATATCAAAGACGGGCATCCTGCTCATTTCACAGAGTTTTGGACTCGCATCATTTCACCTCAGTCAGATCTTCCTGCTTTTTGAATTTTTTCCTGTTGCTGTCATCATCGTCTCCCCGAGGCGCAGCTGGTGTAGTGGTGCAGCAACGGTTCTCCAAACATAAACTGGCTCGGTGTCCAACGACATGTGGCTCAATCAGTGCGCCAAAACTGGGGAAACACACACACACACACACACACACACACACAACCACACACACACACACACGCACACACACGCACTCTATGCTAAGGGACAAGTGTCTGCGCCCTGTTCAACGCTAGCATACAGGGGGGTTTCCAGACGCGGCAGCCAGCATGCATGCACACAAAATGGCAACGGACTGGCTAGTTTGGCAATTAAAGTATAACTGTGGATAGACAGTGTGTCTCCATATGCAGTGTGTGTTGTGTTTTTGGCAGGGTTTTTTTTTTTTTTTTTGTATCCTGTCACTCTCTTGGACCATGTCTGATGTTTTGGCAGTTGGATTTTGAGAAAGGCGGGAAAAGCCTCCTCTGTCAATTAAAGCTCTCTATTGTCTCCACCATTTTCACAAAGTGAATGCACATCTTTTACTGTAATTACCTGTGCACCGGTCCCTTTTAAAGTCATATGTGATTTATTTTAAAAGGGATTGTTGGTTTGAGAGAACATACGGCAATAATTTGACACGTTTGTAAACAAGACAGATTTCTTAAATACGTGATTTTGCATAAATGCTACCACTTCACTAGCTCGAGCCATGTGACAGTTACATGATAATGAATAATATCAATCTTCTTTTACTCTCCCATTTATTGGCTGAATACTAAGGTATCATACAAACTGGGCAGTTCACCAGGAGAAAAACAGTGTACCCAGACACAACCCAACAATGCTCAGGTAGACCATGCAAACTCTACACGAAAAGGTCTTTAAGACCATGATCAGACTCTGATGGACACTGGAATGAAGAGCGCCTAGCAGACTGAACTCATCTGAAGATCGAAAGCTGCGTACAGACAGATTCACTTGCCCTGCATGTGCTGGGTGTCCCACTTGCTGCAGCCGCCACAGAGAATCCAAACTACATAAATGGAGTAAATTGCATTGAAGCTACACTGTGTGGTATTTCTTGTGAGAACTTGTTATGTATGATGTGGTTGACTCTTCATGAGAAAACTTACTTAGTACATAGTACATAGTACATAAATTCAACTTAAAGAAAAACCTAACATGTTTTTGTTGAAGCGGTCAGTCCGCATATTTCCATCTGGTCATCTGATCTTGCCATCTGGAGATAAACGTGTCCAGCTTTGCATACATTTGTGGATCCCTTTCTTTTTTAGCGCTTCACAGCTACACCCGTCACCGCTGAACTGCACCACATCATTCCTGCACATCCACCTCAAATAAATTGGTTGCAACTGTACCAGCTGCACATGATCACATCGCCGCTGCCTACTTGTTGAAATATACTTCGTACTGTGCTCTCTGTGGCGTGTGGCCATCTTGAGTCCATATATTTTGTATTCATGCCAGTGACATCATTCGTATGGGGTTACTTTCTGTGAGAGCAGATGAATGAGCTCTAGACTTGTGTCATAGTGTCACAGCGGGGTTACTCCACCACATCAAAGGACATGAATGAAGCGTCTGTGAGCCACCCTGTGTTTTCTCAACACCCTGGCCATCTCTCGCCTTCTTTTACATCCTTTTGCACTTGTCTCCTCTTTACCCTTTCTCATCTTCCTCTGCTTTGGTCTGGATCTCTTTCCTTCTCTTCTTTTTTGTCCTCTCTGCTCTCCTTCCTGGGGGAAGGGGAGATTTAAACTTTGAACAAAAAGGCAGAAGGAGAAAAAGTTTGCAGAAACATTTGAAGTGTTTTTCTCCCTCCTCTGTTCTGAGAAATGTCATCCACACCCAAGAAACAGTTTCAAAAGAAGCAGAAAGTAGCTGACTAAAGCCAGACAATGCCCACGGCTCCCTCTAGCTCCTCCAAATCCTTGTATTGTTGCTGTGGTTATTTGTGTTGCTTCTTCCTCTGGGCCCCTCCAGGGTTTTGGTTTATCTCTGCTCGGTGCTGAGGTCTTGTCAGAAAATGAGGGCAGGGCTGCCATTTTGGCCTCAGGTCAACTAGCAACTAGCAAAAGTTTATTTTTAGTTTGAACATGAACCAGGGCTTGCTACTAATGAAAACTTGTCAGTGCTGTGGTGAAATGTTGTTTCCTGTTTCTGATTTTGTGGTCGCATCTGATGTTTTTCCAGCCCATTATTGTAGTAGCAGTGAGCTCTGAGTTGAAGAAAGCTGCCAAGCATGCTCAGAAGGTCCATCCATCCATCCTGGGCGAAGGCAGGAACACCCTGATGTTCCACTAGTCCATCTCATTGCAGATAGAGATAGAGAGAGAGAGATACAATCACATTCAAAACTGTGGGCAACTCAGAGTAACCACTTAAACTCAGTCGCATATATTTATATTGTGGAAAACAAGGAGAGCATGCAACAACTCTCAGTCCAGGCTTGAACCAGGGATCTGCTAGGCTAACTGCTTTGCAGCCTTCAACCTAAAACCACATCTGATAAATACGTAAAGAATTGACTGACAGCAATAGTTCTTCACACCAGTTTACAGACTCACCTGTAATTGGACATTTCCTAAAACATGTGAACAAAGGGAGATGTGGATTTGAACCTGCAACCTTAGTATTAAGCGATGTCCACTTTACAAACGGAGCCATATTTGTTGAAATGGTGCATGTGCCTTGATACGATTAAAGTACTGTATAAAGTAAAAGTGGAGGTAGTGGGTTTGTGACCAAACCGGAGCTGTGTGGTTTTCACATATGTATGAGTTTGAGAACAGAACACTGTCAGTCATCCACAGCTCACAGACACCTATGCTGCAGAGTTTAAGGATAAGAAACAGTCCTCCCCTTCCCATCATAGGTCTCCTTCTCACTGTGCCGTAGTGGAGTTTAGTTTAAGTCCCTTAAGCCTTTAGTTCCATCACTTTTGGTCTTCAGAGCCGAGCAGAAGAGGTGTGTCCGATGAATTATTTACAGAGCACAGAGTTAAGATAACAAAATGCTTTAGAGCTTCAGACAGGCTGGTGCCATCAGGGTTATGCAGACTGTGTAGTGACCTGAGCATTGGAGAAGTTAGGCTGGGAAAATCCTGCTATCATAAATGACATCTTGCAGACTCTCTCATTCAAAATGACAAAATACATAGTTCTTCAAGTGGTATCTTGTCATGCAGATATGCTCAGTTTCTTTGACCAGACTTTGAAATCTGTTGATATGACGGTGGCACAGAGGAGGAAAGCAGAATTTTGAGGGATTTCATGGAAGGATTGAATATAATGCGATTTCACTTGACTTTATTTAACTCTTCTAGCACTAAATCCTATCCAGGTTCAAATTAGAGTCTGTAAACCTACATTACATTTGGTCTTCATTTTCTTTAATTGAATGAATATTGAAAACAGCATGAGTGTAAATGTTTTATAACATGATGTTGCATGAAGCGTGTGTGTAGAAAACATATGATTAGGTAAAATTCACAGGACAAGTAAACAAATGTGGTGATTTGTTATTCAGGTTCAGTGCCCCTCATGCCTTTGTAAATCAGCCAGAAGTTCAGAGGTTGTCTCTGGTTAAAGTGCTATTTCAGGTTAAGGAGCCCCTATTTTGTCTCAAGTCAATACCTTAAACAAGACCCTTTAATCTGTGGGAACGAAAACAAAGTGCGTTCAGGTTCTGTAGACCAAGAGTTGCTACCAGTTTGCCACTAGAAAATCAATCAAGGCAGATTTACCATTGCTCCCATGTTGAATACTTAGATTTTGTTAAAAACACACGCGCGCACACACACGCGCACGTACGTCTCGCAGGTCTGTTTAAGTGGACATTTAATCATCAAGGACCTTTTCCTGCTGGCTGGTTCGTTGAGTGGGTCTGACACACACACACACACACGGACACGTTGTTTCTCCGCGTTAGAAACACACACAGAGAGTGTCGCGTGGTCGGGTATTGATTCTCAGTGATGTTCCTGTGCTGTTGGTTAAACAAGACAGTAATAATGGAGCAACATTGTTTAGTCTGCTTATTGAACTGTGACTGGCCCACATTGATTGTTGTCTTCTGTTTTGGGAACGCGTTTGTGTGTGTGCGTGCGTGTGTGTTTATCGATGTGACTGTGGCGGCTGCATTTGTGGGCATTTGCACATTGTTGTCCCTGACAAAGACAAAAAAAAAAAAAAAAAATCCCGGGAAAGGGGCCTTGCTAAAGCTTCCTCAACTTTTACAGCCAAGCAATTACAGGCAAACTGACTTTTAGGCACATAGCAAGGCGGGAACCTCAAAATTTCTTCTATGGGAAATGTCTGATTTATTGTTTTTTTTAACCAACTACATATTTTTTTTTCCATCTTTAATGAAGAGGCTACTCTCTGAGGACTTTCATGTGCAGAATATATGTTTTCTCTGCTGTGTTTTGAGTGTTGTCGCTGGCTGCTGAACACCATGTGGTGCTGAAATAAGTGATGATTAAGTCTTCGTAAACGCACCTGAATCAAGCGCGTGCTCCAGCCGTGATCGTGTTCTTAAGTTTTGAAGTGCTATCCTCCAGGCTTCAAAAGAATTCATTGCACTGTGTGCATTGCCATTCATCACAAGCTGTTTTGATATTACACAAGGTTATGCTGTCTCAAAATTTCCATGCCTAAAGCCTCACATGCATTCATGAATAATTCATGACGGTTCAATATTGAAATTGGTCATTTGTTTCCATGCCAAAGCTCTGTGAAAGGAGGATTACAGCACGCTTTGGCACTCAATAATGAATCATCAAGATGTTTTGAACTGACACTGAGAGCATCTACTATTAGGTATCTTTTATTACATTATAACAAACAGAGACTTCAAAGCACCGCAGACATCTTGTGCTCGGTGGTCTTACTGGTCTGTGTTCGACTCACGGAGGGAGATGCTTGCTCTGCATTTTCTGGGCTATCATTAAAGCTATTTCCTGGTTTTCTGTGAACACACACATCCACGGTCACATACGTGCGCATACACACACAGAAAAGATGTATACAGTCATGTGTGCTGCATCTTTAAGCATGTTCTGATTTAAGCTGTGAGGAAAACACGGTCTTGAATCTATGCATTTCTTTTTAAATGGAAATAAGTGTTTCATGGTGTTTTTAAATGTGGGAACTTAAACTTTTGCAAATGAACATTATGATGCTCAGCAGAAGGAAACATAACATTAGTATAGTTAAGTACTCTGGGAAATCCCCACAATTTTAGCTTTAGAATAAATATTTAAAAACACAACTTACTGTTGCCAGACTGATTTTGTAATCTTGAAGCTGTGGTCGGTTCATCTTGAGCTTCTTGGAATGCTGCTTCGGTCTCTTCTTCCATTTTTACTTGCTCACTCTTGTTTTCACTTTCTTTCCTCATTTCCACCATTTCAGCATTTTTTTTTCTCCTCCAGCCGTAAAGGGCAGAGGCACCGTCCCGAGGGGAAGCTGTGTGTGTGTGTGTGTGTGTGTGTGTGTGTGTGTGTGTGTGTGTGTGTGTGTGTGTGTGTGTGTGTGTGTGTGTGTGTGTGTGTGTGTGTGTGTGTGTGTGTGTGTGTGTGTGTGTGGTGTGTGTGTGTGTGTGTGTGTGCGTGTGTGCGCGTGCGTGCGTGAAAGAGAGAGACTTGAAGACATTGTGAATATGCAGAAGTGTCTGAGAGGGAAAGATAGTGAGACATAGAGATTGTGGGAGAATAGGATTGTGTGCCTCTGTGTGTCCGCGTGTTTGTTTTTGCGGGCGCCGCCGTTCCTCAGGCGCTCTAATTGGGACATGGGTTCCGTCTGTGCTTTGCACCAACCATTTTGATGTAAGTCCCGCAAGAGCATCGCTGTAAATCTTGATAATGGTATTAAGCTTGTTGAGCCGTTTTGGGACTTCAGCCTGCAGTGTGTGCATGTGTGATGACACACACAGACACACACGCACACACCAGTGCAGAGAGGTGTGGGAACATCTTATTAATGTACTAAACCCCACATGTGCATGCACACTGCAGCCCAAACTCCTCCCATCAAACACAGACCTCTGTGGCACTTAAGACAGCTTACTACCTGCTAGAAATGTATTCAAGGAACTGTGTGTGTGTGTGTGTGTGTGTGTGTGTGTGTGTGTGTGTGTGTGTGTGTGTGTGTGTGTGTGTGTGTGTGTGTGTGTGTGTGTGTGTGTGTGTGTGTGTGTGTGTGTGTGTGTGTGTGTGTGTTACAGACTACACATTGCAGACATGTCTGAGGCTTGAGAAGGTAATTCAGCTGCACCTGATTAAAATGCACAGTAAAACAAAACAAAATCAAAAAGGACGGATAATAAAGGATTCAGTGCTCTATGCCACAGAGCTGGCGGGACCAGTTCCTCTGCGAGAAATGTCACAGTAATAGGTATCGTCCTGTCAGCATATGCGGTGGGCGACGCAGGGAAATTACAGCAAGGCTTGATTGGTTTGAGTGGCTGCAGCCGTACAGTGAAAGCACTGAAATAGTTTCACTGCCTCAGCTTCTTTCAGACACATTGAGGCTAACGCGAGATGTCGTCTTATTTGAAGCTTCAGCCTTCCAGCTCTGCTGGGTGGTTTCATACTTTTTTGGTACGCGGTTTCTAATAACGGAATAGTGGTGACGATTGAAAGTCCCAAGACCTACTTTGCATAGTGTATGATAAAAAAAGTAAATAATAGGACTGTTGTCTTCAGTTAAGGTGAAATTGTAGGATCAACTATGCTTATTCTGTTATTTGTTTTCTGAGCAGGTTTTTGCCTTTCATGAATGGAGAATAAATGGACCGTAAAGTCACTACAGCTTCATGTAGAGGCATCCAAATAAGTTTGTATCAAGGCCGATCAAATTTGAAGGCACTACAATGCATTTGTCTGTAAATGCACATATTTCCATCTTTATTAACTTTAAGGCAGAATAATTCCATCCCAGCATCTTCCTGATTTGTGTTCTTTTTTTTCCCCAGAGTCATACATGGTAGGTGATTGTAAGGTGTTATCCACCAACACTGCAGCATTATTGGCTTTGATATTTTGAGATACACATCGTAAGTCAGCATAAACCAAGTAAACAGACATTTTTCCGTGCATTTCACTTGGCGTGTAGACGATACTGCTCAAACTGCATCAGCAGTCAGACTCTTGTCTCCCTGCAAATGTAACTGTTGTACCAGCCAAGTGCTGTAAAAGCTAATGAGAGTAATGGGGTCTAGTGTACTTGGTGATTGGTGCGACATAAAGGGAATATGCGGGGAATATGTGGGGGTTAGGCGTACTGTAAAATATGGGAATGGAGACGTGCAGCTGTTCCGGCTGGCTCGAGCTCAGTTTATGTCTCCATCTCTCAAAGCAGATGGAAAATATTATGATGCAGATGATGAGGGAGAGGCAGAAACGGGACAGAGAATACAAGGGAATGAAAAAGAGAAACACTGCAAAAGAAACACAGTAACAAGGTTTAGATTAGATTTTTTTTCCCTCAGTCTTTTCAGGCAGTCGATACTTTGCCTAACTGTCACTGAGAATCACAGTCAGACTATCCCACTGCTCGGAGACATACGTACTCATTGAGTTAGGCACTGCACTGTCAATTCAAATATTAACAACCTCTCACCTTGGGATTGTAATTGCAGCAGCATCATGCAATCATGTTTTATTAGTATTAAAAAAAAAAAAAAAAAAACCTTGGTAAGATATGTGATAACTATGATGACTACACTGCACTGCACAAATTATGTATCTTTAAAATGTTTAGAGCTGTGATACCAGCCGCATGCTTTAATACCTAAAGATAAATACACAGACGCACACAGTCCGTGCAGTGCTCTGTAACGCTTCTACTTAACAAATTGTCTCAGAGTTTAGAGTTTGTTAGGGGAAACAAGGGGGAATTTAATCGGCATGACACCAGCAGGGGAATCTAATAAGGGAGACACCATTGGGGCTTGTTTAATGATTTTCTCCTTTCGCCTTTTTCAATTATGGTACCTTGCTGTGATCTCTGCTGAGTCTGTCTGTCATGTTTTTTTTTTTGTTTTTTTTTTCCCAGCTCTTTTCCTCTATTTGAGTCCATTTCTCTCTCTTTATACCTGTCTGCCCGCCGCTCTCTGACTCTCTCAGTTGGCCTGTTTGCCTTCTGGTTGTTCCAGTGTCTCTCTTTTCACCACTGCAGTGAAAATCCAGTCAGACACCAGAATTTGTGTGCAATCATGGCCATATTGTTTACCCAGGGAATATTAAATTTGTGAGTTTTTGAACTCCCACAGTGAGGTTTTTTGCAGTGATTATAAGGTGAAGACAGCTGGTGTCCAATAGCATTATCACATACTTTTGCAATCGTACAGAAATATCATGCGGTCAGAAAATAAAGATTTCAATTGTGCAAAAGCTGCACAGTGTTACTATGTAGTGAAATCCATCATCCAATATGCTGGATTGGTTTCGGTGTCAGTAAGCAGCCCTATAAAGTGACTTGTGTATTGACCATTGAGTACCTAATCGAAATTAACTACAGGCTTGGAAGAGTAATTACAAATATCAGTTCATTGGTTCAGTCATGATGAGCTGCCAGCTCTGTTATTAGTGCTACTGCAGTTACTAGCCTAATGCTACCTTTCATAAAAACAACTGCTGTAATTTGCAGGCAGCGGAGGTTTTAAATTTAGAGAAAAAAAAGTTCAATCTGACAGGAAGTCAGAAGACTGGAGCAAGCAGATAAACTGTAAAATTCCAGCTTTGCTTTTGTAATAACTCTGTTGACCTTTGTGAAAGCTTTGTGTGTATTTCCTAGATTAAACTTTCCAGAATGACTGGGAAAACAGCTGCGGCTCTGGACGCGTTTTTCTTTTCTAAGGTTCGTCTTTATGGAATTTCGTGTATATAAAGAACAAAGTCTGCAGGTTTAACTATCATTGTGATTATTTTTGTCTTAGCCCACTTGTTACTGAACATCTTTGCCATGCAGAATAAGTATTGAGAGCTCTGTCAGATGTCTTCATTATACTTTTCTCGGGCTGTTGATCTAATAGCATTTTAGTCTCTCAAAATTGGTGATTCAGTAGTAAATTTTTACACAGTTGGAGTCGGCAGCTATGTGTGCATCTCACAGAATGTAAATCACAACATTGTTGATTGAATTGAAGAGATCAGCTTCCTCCTGAAAAAAATAATTGAAACATTTAGGAGCATACAGCGAAGTGGAGAACAAGGTGACGGCAGCTGCAGTGTTTAATTCGCCATGCTGTAAACCTATAACAAAATGTAGAGAATATATTCATTAGTACTTGGGACAATTGATTTAATTCTACATGTCAGTCTTTACATTTTTGTTTGTTTATTGTAGGTGTTCAGGTTTTATTCTGGTCTTTGATCAAATTACAATTCAGGTATCACATTTGCTTTGTTGTTGTTGTCAGTGCACTGACCAGTGGCAGCTATTTACATTTTCGTCATACTCCCAAAATGATGACAGCAAAGCTCTTCTACTTCTATTTCTACTTCTATTCTCTGTATATCTTTAGCTTCTGAATGATTCCACAAGCATTTTGTTTAAACTAATCCATAGATCTACAGTACTGTTAAGGAAGATAAACAGTGATCTTCTTAAAGGCGTTTGGGAAATGTTGATATTGACAAAAAATTATGAAGTAAAGATGAATCCGATGCTTCCCTGACTTTCGACAGTCAGTAGGTCACATTACTTCTGACCCATTAGCTAACTGGTGCTCTGGCTCCGATCTACCGTAGCAACATGCCCCCCCCCCCCCCCCCCCCCACAATCTCTGCTACTTACTTCCCTTCTTGCTCTTTCTGCATGTCCTGAGATGGTGTCATGCCTCCATGCCTGCGCTGCTGGACGGGTTTATGTTTTAGTTCTGTTACCCCCGGCGACGGGGCATTCCGTTACTCCAGGTGACAGGGCATTCCGTTACCTCCGGCAGCGGGGGCATTCCGTTTCTCCCAGTGACAGGACATTCCATTGCCCTCAGTGACAGGGCTGGGAATCATCAGGCTTCGAGGAAGAGGCACGGAGCTGCTGTGCAGAGAAGAGACATGGGCACGCCAGGGGTGACTTTCTTTGTGTGTGTTTGTGCGCGATAACGCTCAGCTGTGAGTGTGATTTCTGTGAGTCCGTTAAATTTGAACTGCCAGAAGTCCTTACTACTATATAATGGTTCGAAGAAACAAACGGGAAAAAAAAAAAAAAAAATGCTGCAAAAGTTTGGTGGTAAAAGTAAACCCAAAACTCAGAAGGCAACTATTTAATTCTATGCGAGCACATGTGAATATATCTGTTTGTATTTGTTCCTAGAGAAATGGGGAGTAAAGGGCGGTAGGGAAGAGGAGCTCTAGGAAACAAAGAGTGAAAGGGCAGTGAAGGGTGAAGAAGGATGCACTTCACAGAGGAGACCAGCACAGCATGACTGTGTACTGCCCTAAATCTCAAACCCTTTTCCTAATTTATTCACTTCACCTGCTGTTTTTGTCTTAAGACAGAAATGTCAAGCAAGTGGTAGGTTAAAAAAAACGGCAAAAAACCAACAACTTAAGTTTTATTTTGAGGTTGCTGCAAAGTTACTATGAGGTTATATTCATTAGTGCTATGCAAGTCAGAAACCCATTCTAGCAATGTTTTTTTTTTTTTTTTTTTTTAACACATCTGATAGAGATGACTTGAGTAAGTGTGCTTAAGCTTTAGTCCACAGTTGCTTGACTCACAGTCGGGGGGCGGCTGTAAATCAGAAATCGGATCCCTGAAACCCAGCGTGCATGCACGCAGACACACACATGCCATTCCTATCATCCTACGATCCCACCCTAGACCTGCCCATTCGGTCCACAATGTCAACAAACAGGTCACTTCTTTGTTCTTTAACTTGTTTTGCAGTCACTGACCCTTGTTTTTCATGTAGCTTCCTACTAGTAGTATGGATGTATACAACATATTTCAGTCTTTTTTAAAGTCTACTCTTACTGATTTGTTATCTCTTCTTATAACGCAATGCCTGTTTTTACTATTAATTGTATCATGGGATCTTATTATGCAGGCATATATACTAATCAGCCATAATAGTCTGACCACTGACAGCGAAGAATAGATTTTGTAGATAACTTTTAAAGATATATTAAACAGCAAATGAAAATTGTCTTTGAATTTGGGGTATTAAAGCAGGACAAATGTTTACAATTGTGCAGGTTTGGTCAAACTACAGGCTCGAGATTCATCTCCAAAACTGCAGCTTTTGCAATGTGCTCCTGCTCTCCAGTGGTTGGTTGCAGATCAAAAGTGGTGCAAGGAAGCAACAGTGGTGAACCAATAGCAAGGTCACGGGCAACCAAGGCTCAGCGAGGCATAAAGGCTCCAACAAACAGGCTTTATGCTGAAGTTAAAGGTGGTTCTGATAGAAAAGTGTCAGGGTATACATGGAAATGTACAAATACCAGGAGAGAGCGCGGAGACACAAACAAGTCAATATATTTGAAAGTGCTGCATATGTTTTCTCCGACGTGATGCATACTGTACACACCCCAGTACAACATGCATCATTACTCATAATACTATACGCTGAGCTGGTGCTGCATTAATGTAGGTCACAGAGAACTGTGATTACAAAGTGAGGTCGACCGTCTCTGCACTGAATCTCGAGTTAGAGTAGAAACGCAAAGGTGGCAAAAAAATGTGTTTTTAAGCCTCCATCTTCACTTTATAAGATGGCATGGATTAACTGTTTCACTGGATTTTTTTCCCCCCCCAGTAAGGGACATTATTTAAGTTAAATAAATGCTGCACTAGTGTGTTCTGTGATCAAGACGGGCATGATGAGATGGACAAAAGAAAAAAAGCAGCAAGAAGATGCACATCCCACATTTTCACTTGAAGAGGAAAGCATCATAAAACTAGAAACCATTAGCAGCCATTAGGTTGGTGTCAGTCAGCGGTGGAATAACAACTCAGCAAAAGGTCCACACTGCTGAAGCTGCTCCGATGGAAGAAATAAAACTTTTAGCTGACTGGGGCCCACTTGCTTCAACATATCACATTTCTGTTTTATTAAGTTATTATTGTTCCCCTAATGTTCATTTCATCTTTATATGATGCTCCATTATGAGTAAACTTTGATTTTTTTTTTTTTTGCACTTTAAATCTTTTAATATCCCAAGTTAAAAAGAAAATCAGCTGTTTTTCTCTGAAATATTTGTCATCTCCTATCATATGGTTTACTGATGTTAATGACTCACACCTGTTTAAGCTTTATACGTGTGCACACACACAGACATACGCAGTCATCTTACTGGTTAGAATTACTGGTTTTGGAAATAGATTGCTTATATTCTCCAAGTATTTAGTTTTAAATCCAGTCTCTACTTGTAATATATTTTCCACGTGGAACAAAAGCTCCTATTCAGTGTGCGCGATTCTTTGGTAAGCTGACACCTCATCTGAGAGGGGAATAATTTTGGTAGTATTAATCAATGTGACATCTCGAGCGCTCTCTGTGGTTCAGTTCCTCCTGCTCCTGAACCACGTCTTCTCCCCAAAAAATACAACAATTTGGCTAAACAGTCGTTCTGCAGAGTCGGCGGTTCTTTCATCTTTGTCTTTGGGTTTTCACCATCCTGCTCCGTGCACCATTTCCCCTCTGCTTCCCTCCATGTAAAGGAAACAGTTTAGGGAACAGTTAGTCAATCGGACCACTCCGTCCCGCAGAGGGAGTGCAGAATAACGAGCACTGCCGGTGGATAATGGCCATGATTTAGCTCCCCAGTCAAAAGGTTACACCACTCTTGCTCCAGAATGAATGGACGTAATAAGATATCCCTTGGATAAGTAAGTCTCACATGAACTGCAGTTCTGTCGAAGCCCCAAAGCCTACTTGTAACAGTTATTTTCCATTTTAAAGGGGAAGTTTTGTTCTATCTGGTAAGAAATGTGTTTTATTGAAAGACATACAGTTAGTACAAGAGTGCAAAAACGGAGTGCTGCGTTCAGAAATGAAATGGAAAAACCACTAGTGCTATTCTCACTATCTTGATGTACATATAAGATAGTGAGCCATGGGCCTGATGCAATGTCCACCCGGGGAAGCTAGAGGTCAGGGAAAGAAAAAGGATTGATTTTTATCTTGCAGCTGCTGGTTAAAAGAAAAAAAAAAACAACAAACCCATAAAGAGGCTTCTTTATCCAGGCAGTTCGTTTGTCAAGAAATGAGAGTTGGACATAAAATTTGCAAAATAGAGTCACACGAATCATCCCTGTATGTATTTCTCTCTCTCTGTCTGTGACACACATACACACACTTTTTACTCTGGCACACTTATACATGCGTAAAGCAATAAGGAGCTGCAGTAATCAAGGATCATTCCATGCAACCCTCAAGCTCTCAGTGAGACTTTACCATTTTACAAGCATTTGCAAATGTTTGTAGTCCACATGCCGATTTGATTACGTGTGCATGTTCCCGTCTGTGCGTTTCAGTGTCTATAAGATTACATGTCGTGTGCATTTCCAAAGCGCTGCGTGTCTGTGTAGCTGTTGACATGCGGTAGTGATTACGAGTGTATTTCCAGTGCTCGAGTTGGCAATTCGAAACACATGTTTTCTTTGTTCGTCTGTTGGCTACTGTTGAAGCTGAGAGGGTGGTATACACCCACACACACACACACACACACACACACACACACACACACACACACACACACACACACACACACACACACACACACACACACACTCACAAACACCAAGGCTGGGTGGTAACTTGCTACTGACTCAACACTAATTAATGCCATATTGTATGTTTACAAAGTTACTTTTCTTTTCCCATTTGGTGTGGCTTCGTGCCAGGTACAGTTTTTTTTGCCTCCCCTCAGTGTATTGAGTTTTGTCACAACATCTGATTTAGTGAAAGATTCAAGCAGCAACGTAAGTGAAAATAACCCGTGAAAGCCAAAAAGTACAGATGTGAACCTGTTATGGCCTTTTTTGTGGAGTTTACATGTTATTCCTTTCTCTGCATGTGCAGTCTTGCTTTCTTTGTTTCTTTGTTTCTGTATACTCAAAATGGATCTAGAGTTGTGCTCAGGACACGGTACTCCAAAGATCATTACTATTTTCTATTGATGACCTTACTAATACTCATCTAACTTGCTAATTAGCTCCTCACACTGTGGCCGGCGAGGACGTGCCAGAGCTCGTCATTTGCCCAGCTTTTCTATTTTTCCTCATTTATCTCCTCATATTCTCATCTCGTTTTATTTCACACTATTAGGAGTTTGATTTAGAAGGGCGAAAACCGCCCTCAGAGTTAACAAGCTTGTGAGCAGCTTGTTAATTGTCAGTGTGCAGGGGTGCTAACAAGAGACTGGGATCAAAAGATGTATGTACTGGAGCCGCCGTCGGGTTCTGTGCCATTACTGATTAAACAAGCCATTTGAGTTGTGGCGAGTTAGCAGGAGCATCGCCATTTATTTTGGACTCTTTGTCTCTTTTAACGATTTTCACACTGAAACTGACCTGTGAATATTTTGAACAGCTGAGAATCTGCATCACATCAGCATGTGACCAGTTTGATACCAAAGTAAAAACAGACTGACATGAGCTGACAGTTTAACCAATTGAAGCGCTCGTGTGGAGTTCTTAATGTACAGTCAGATTGTCTTTCCCTCTCGGTCATTATTTTTGTTTCCGCTATTTTATTTTCTCTTCAAGTATATATTTATATATTTGACGTCCGTCTTCTATTGTAATGAGAGTGTGTTTATATGAGTGTGCATGTGGAGAACTATCTTTCCCCTTTGTCAGTAATTGTCAATACTCTTTACTGTAAATGCCCTTGTTTGTCTGGCATGTGTATGGCAGTTTGAGACAGGAGAAGCGGTGGTTAGCATTTAAATGGACAGACAGCAGCGAAGCAATTAGTCTGACTTTCTGCTTTTTTTGTTTTTTTTATTGACTGGTAGTCTGTCCCTTAGTTTGTCCTCTTCAGTTCAGTTTATCCTTCTATTCCTTCTGTCTGTCTCGCTCCAGCACTGTGACAGTAGCAGGCCCGTCCTCTTGCTTTCTTTATTTTGGGGGGGGGGGGGGGGGGGGGGGGGGGGGGGGGGGGGGGGGGGGGCAGCTACTCTCAAAGTGTGATTCATAGCAAAGTGGGAATAGATGGTCATCTCTGAAAAACAGTAACTCACCTTTACTATGCACCTGGCTATATGCTAACCTTTAGAGACGCCAGTTTATCTCTGATTAATTTGTTTTAATACATGTGAAAGTTTTGCAAAAGAAGTCTTCACTTCAAGGCTCACCTTTTCTTCAACTATTTCACGCAGTCAGAACTTAATGCACAGAACAATATACTGGAGATTAAAATTGCCAAAGAGACGTTGCACGCAGGTATTTGTGGTCATGTGTGGACACTGTCACAGCAAAGTGTGATTCAGCGGCAGGAGGTAGGTCCGACCATGTGGAAACTGGCATTTTTGGCTAAACTGTTCACTTGTGTGTGTGTGTGAGTATTTATGCATGTGGTATGTGATTTTTAATGAGGAACACAAGTTAGCTGTCTAAACACTGGGCCTGTGTTCAAAGCCTGCAGCTTAAATTTGGCTTTCAGCATGCAGAGTGAATACATATGTTGCCCGCGCACGTACACACACACACACACACACACCGTCCCTATCAAGTACTACTCCAGCCCTGACATCCAGCTGGCACCGGCTGGTTGATTGACATGTGAGACAGCCAATTATAAAAAAGCAGAGAAATGAACTAAACATGCAGCAGCAGGAGCTGTGTCAGTTTATGAATAAAACATTTGAAAACTGGCTTATGGTTTGATTTGGATTCTGTTTCCCATTTGTTTGTTGCTGCGCGTCGTTG
Organism: Salarias fasciatus; assembly: GCF_902148845.1. Lineage (NCBI taxonomy): Eukaryota > Metazoa > Chordata > Actinopteri > Blenniiformes > Blenniidae > Salarias > Salarias fasciatus. The sequence continues at coordinate 15,134,300 of NC_043756.1, forward strand.
GCTGACTGACAATATTGGGGCAAAGTGTCAGGTAAGACGTGTGCGTTACTGTGTTTTTACATAAAATCCTGGGTGCTGGCACATGGCCACATCAGCCAAAAAGGAACAAATTATTGATTTCTAAACTTCTTCTTGAGATTACTCTAAATTCTTGTGAGTTTTTTGAGCTAAAACAAATGTGAAACAGCGTTTTTCCAAAACTGCGACATTAATCTGCATGCAGCGATTGGCCAGTGTTTGTTCTGCAACACATTATGTGGGAAACTTTTTCATTCTACTGCAGAAATTGTTTCCCTAGCTCATAATGGCTCTTTGAATGAATGATAGATCTGTACATGTGCTGTGTAGCTCACTGTTAGAGAGCTGAAGTAAAGGGAAGGAATGTGATGCAGGAATGTGAGGCGGCCTGGGAGTGCTGAGCCACAAACCACTAGGTGACCAAATTGATGGCAAACTCTCTCTCTCTCCCTCCCTCTCCCCCTCTCCTCGCTCTCTCGTTCTCCCTCTCTCTCTCTCTCTCTGTCCCTCTTTGTCACAATCCTACAGCTTCCCAGGCTACTGAAAGACGGAACCCAGGGCACGCACTAGTACTCAGATGGCAGCACTTAGTCGGGACGTTTGCCCATTTGAAAGTGTAACTCCGCCCTGCAGGCAGAGTGCCCCCACATGGAATGAACTTTAAGCAATTTATGTAACGTTGCCGCCTTTGGGGTGCTTTTAAAAAGGACAAACACTGCTGTCTGAGACCACATAATTTGTGGTCAACCGTTACAAGGACAAAGACTCGGGCATGGGCAGCCTTGAAGGCAACTCTCACATATGTGCGAGGACACCAGCTCACTTAATTTGGGACACCAGGAGCCTTAAGGCCACGAAGAATCCTCTTTTCCTTTTTTTTTTTTTTTTTTTTTTTGGAAAGGCACTTATACAACTAGAGATATTTGGGGAAAACTGATTTTTTTAGTGGAGTTTATTATAGTTTTACAGGTACAAATCATTTTATTTAATTCTAACAGTCAGTATTGTGAGAAGAGCAAAAATTAGCTTTTCATGTGTGTTTCTGGTGCACAATACACCCCAGGCAACTTGTTTTCATTAATTTCATGCACTCCCTTATCACATATAGCACATCTCGGAGAGAGCTGAGGAGGAATTGATGGGGACGATTGAGACATTATTGCGTTTAACACTGCTGCGGCTGCGTGTTCTGAGTTTTCCAGATCGAGTGGCTGACAAGAGAGTAAGTTCAAAGGATGTATTTGTGCCCTGGGCGGCTGTCTCATGGCTGTCTAGGAACCATTTTATTGTTGCTTTTGAAATGTTTGTACGGTTGTAGAAATATGTTTGGTGCCACACTGCTCATCAGTAATAGCTCTGTCTGCTCTGGACTTTCTATACGGTGTCTTTTCTCATAGAGAGCCTCGTCATAATGACTGGCTGTTCTCCACCGTGGCGAGTGGAGCGTCGTTTCTCACATTATGCTGGCTTCATTCTTTTCATTTCGAAGGAACACTTTGCGATTACAGTCGCACTGTGGAGGATAAACCTGGTTTAGACATGCAAGCTAGTCTAGATGGTGACTCAAAATGATCCATAGGTTTAGACGGGCTCGTGTGTGATCGTCCGTCTGTGTTTGCCCTGTGATGGACTGTTGTCCTCTGTACCAGCCCCGCCACTCTTTGTCAGCTGGAATCGGCTCCAACCTGTCATGACCCTAACTGGATAAAGTGGGTATTAGAGATGGCTGGATGGATTGTCATTAGACTGTTTATGATCCTATAACACCATACTGGGAGAAAAAAACATCTTCCACTTTCACATTATTTTCTCTCATTGTCTCGCTGTCTGTATTTATTTCCTATCATCACCTGTCCTCTGTCTCTGCTTCATCCCATTTGTTCCACTCTCTCCAGTTTCTTCCCGGTCTGCCTGCCTGTGACTTTTAGCTTTATTTCCAGGGGATTCTGTCTTGACTTTGCAGCAGTCTAAACTGTGACTTTCTAATGCACCCAGAGAGATAAAGCCAATGAGTGGGTGGCTTATCTGTATTTTATTAGTTTCTGTCATTGCTATTTCCCTCCTGGATTTTTTTTTTTTTTTTTTTTTTTTTTTTGTGCATCACTCATGACAGTGACAATGCAGCAAATATGATTGCCTGTCCTCATCTTACTTTTCCTCCAGCCTTCTATTTACCTTGGAATCATTTACTTTAAACCAGTGCATTTGTCCTCTTTTGCAGCCTACTATTCCGCTTTTCGGGCACGCTGCACACACATCACACACAGTGGTAGCCAACACGTTGCCTGCGGGCACCTGGCAGCCCGCTGGGACCTTGTGAGTAGCCCTCGGGGCATGCTCTAAAAATAGTGGCCACTACAAACAACATGATATGAGATGTGAAATTGATTAACTTCCCCCAAAAAAATATATCACTAGTGTGATTTAGAAGAAGTTCTATGCTGATTTATTCAAGAACTGTGATCAAAAGGTGCTTACAAAAAAAATACTGGGGACCATTTGAAGTGATGACACTGTTGTCCACTGGGTGGCAGGAGTGAGTCACTGTTTCTGTACTCTTGAATTAATCGAGCTACTTGTGTTATTATCAATTGTTGCATTTTCCCTTTTTTTCAGATTTCACACAGACAAGTGGTGAATTGACTCACTGCACCACCTTGTGGAACAAAGGTGGTATTACAGGTCCTGTCATGCTGTGCCTAGCTGGTCTCTGCTAAATCATGACTATTTCAAAGTTATTGCTGACTCAATATTAAATATGTTGTCTTTAAATTGTGAACTGAAACAGCTCTGCTTAGGAAGTTTGTAACAGTTAGCACTCAATGTTCCTGTGGACTCTGTATAATAAAGTTTCAAAGCGTTTTGAGCAGGATCCCGATTGAGGGTGAGTGTCCTGCATGGCAGCTGTTAGTGAAAACAGTATGAAGCACTTTAGGACTGGTAAAGCATAGAAAAAATAAAAATAAAAACATGGTGTCAAGGAGATCCAATATCTATATCTTCACTAAGACTTATTTTTGAAATTTTGATGTTTACACACATATCGACCTGCGACAGCCGCCATCTGACAGCTGTACGTTGATCATATTCCTTCTCTGGAGCATTTCGTGAATTCTGTCACTCTCAGTAAGTGGAGTCTTTTGTTTGTTAAAGTCATATTTGTGTGTGTGTGCGTGTGAGCATGTGTGTGTGGGTCAACACTCTCTGCAGCTGGGTGCATACTTTAGCCTCACTGCCAGACTGACTGGCTGTCAATGCCACTGACAGCTTGATTGTGTGTGTGTGTGTGTGTGTGTGTGCTGTCCTCTCACACATCCGCTTGTTTTCTCTGAAAGGTGCATTTTGTGTAGCGGCTGGTTGGGTGGAGAGTAAAAAGGGGGCTTTACTACAACACTACAGATGTCGGATTTTATTCCTGCTTTAGTGTGTGAGTGGCCTAAGCGCTCATTTATGCTCTGCTGTTGTAAAAAGTCTCTCTGGTGGATGCTTACCAAATGGAAACGGGAAAACAGGAATGAGAGGGGAGAGAGGGAAAGATGAAAGTAAAATTGGATTTTTTTTTTTTTAAAGGGAAAATAGAAGGACATTCACATTTCTTTATCAATTCAGTTTTTATTCCTGATTGAAATGTTTTGATGTGATTTGAACATGAGCACACACGGTATACAGAACACATCAACTGTACACTTTTAGGACTGAAATTACTTTTCAGTCTGCGTGAGGCACAGAGGAGGTTTCAGTTCGCTCTCCGGCCTTTACACCGATGACTTATTGAGAACAGTCTTTCTTTGTATTGTTGGGGAAAATCACATTTTCTCCCACATAAATTAAACAAGGCTCTGACAGAGCAGCAAATGGATGTCTTCCTTTCTGATTTCCCCCCCGGTGCTCACCTTTCAACACGTTCTCGATCTCTCTCTCGCTCTCTCCCCTACGAAAAGACGTCCGCTGCATGTGCGACTGGATCCTGTTTTCTTTTTGTCTTTGTTTACAACATTTCTCCGATATGTGTGGCTCTCCGTGGTTCTCACAGCCCAGCCACTCCTGGACAGATAACAATCTGTCTACCAATCAGCACAACGTTTCCCGACCAATCGGTGTTTGTCAGGTCACTAAATATTGTTGACTTAGGTTTTTTTTCACCATTTGGCTTTTGGACGTTTTGGTCTCTTATGGGCCGACCGAGATTTGGAAAGCTTTTGACATTTTCTCACATATATTGGTTACTTCCTCTCTCGCTCCCTTTTTCTCTCTTCGCCACATATCCACACAGGCACTTAAAATGAGGACAAGCACACACATGGGGATTTGAAAAGTGGTTTTGGACATTTGCTCCCCTTCAAAGCGCTTAAAAGGGATTTCACCACAAGAAACTGGACGGGAAAAGAAATGGAGAGGGATGAAGGGAAGAGTGTGAGAAGAGAAAGACAGGATCTAAACAGGATGAAAGAAAAATAATTTCTCCCTATCAGCTCTTCAGAGAAATCAAATATGATTTATAGAAAATTAGCTTTCTCTTATTTCTGCTGGCTTTTTCATTTAATTCCTCAAATGTGGAATACTATTGAGGAAACCAGTGCTGTATGTCTTTTCGTGGATCACTTTTTTAGCTTTTGATATCCCGTTCTGAGATCATGTATTTCCCACCACTGCCAGTACTGTGGCTGCAGAAGTGGACAGAGCTGTTTGAGCACACAGGCTCATACCAGTAAATGAACTCATTTAGAGGTTTTTTTTTTTCCCCCTTGGCTTCGTCCCTGCTTACCTCACTCCGATCCACAGTAAAATTATTGCTCTACAGGAAGTGAGGTAATTAAGTATCATGGAGCAAGTGAGGGTGGAGCGAGTTGAGTACAACATTAGATGCACAAATACAATTGGCCTTTTCAAGACCTGTGCACACTTAACCAATTAGGCAGGATGAAGAGGCTTCTGCCTCGGTTTGTTTTCTTTAAGGGATGGAGATGGGAAGTGGGACTGAGAACTTTGGCAGCTTTAAAGTTCAAAATGGGAAGAACCTCATTTTGTCTCACATTTCAGATACATTTAGAGGAAGAAAGAAAAAGAAATCCCTTTATTTGTCAGGAATACATAGTAGTTTGCATTTAACCAGTGCAGAAGGAGCTGCCGCCGAGCACTGTGCATTCAGGGGATCAGTATGATTGCAGAACCTCCACAGGTGATGATGAAGGGTGGGCACCAGCACCAGTTCACCTGTTTAGGCTGCCACTATGCCCATTTTCTATTAATTACTTTCACTAATAATTTTTCGGTTATCAAGTTTCTTACATTCCACTCTTGAAATGTGCAGCGATATTTCACCAAGCAAAAGTATTTGAAGTAAAACTTCCCCTCCTGTCCACTTCATGTCCTTGTATCACACCTTTATTTTTCTCTAATCATGCAGTCACATTTATCTTTTGCTCTTTTTTTCATCATGCTTTCACTTTCCCAAATGTTATTTCTTGATCAGTCTTGTCTTGTTCTTCCTCCTGGTGCTCCTCCTTTAGGCAGATGACACTGAATACTTATTCGGAGTAAGCAGAAATCCTTCTATCGCCTTTCTCTCCTTTATCTCTTTGTGCTCTTCCTACACACTTAACCCTATTAGTTACCCTCCAGTTAACTTGTCATTTCAAGTCAGCGTGCCTGCACATCGGCACACACGCACTTACACACAGCGAAAGCTAGTTTCCTATTATAGCCCTTAATGCTCCTGCGCCACCCGCTCTGCCAGCTATTGTGCCATCAGCGTTGCACTGTAAAAGCAAGACAAAGTGACTCAAGGAGCCAAAAGACGGCCTGCGTCCACCTTTACACCGTGTGATCAAAGCATTCTGTTTCAAATAACATAAGAACAGTATGCTTTTTTTTTCCTCTTCTGCTCAAAAACACTCAACGAGATGCATTTCCAATATTTTAAAATGTTTATGGTTAACAGCATCCCATGTTCAGTATGATAAAGCTTTACGTATGGAAGCAGCAGATGTCCACACGGATGGTGTTTTGGTGTTGGAAGCATATGGTCTCGCTAAATAAAATGTGATCCACAGCCGACTTTTCCATTGAAATTGGACACAATTTCTAAATGTATACAGATAAGGGTGTTAAATTTTCTGTGGGGCATTTCCGCCTCTCAAAATGGTCCAATATCTCTATTGGGATGTAAAAATAAAAAAAGACAATGTTACTTTTAATACATTAAGTGTGGGGATTATCAGGATATCCTTGCACATTTTACACCAAATAAAAGAAGACATTGGAGTCGTCTCTATTTTGTTTATTTTTATATCTTTTTACTAGTTTGGCCCAGTTGAGATCATCCTGACCCTGAGTTGAAATAAGTTTTACTCTCCTGATTTAAATAGTTGAATAGCTGCAAGTTTGATCCCCCATTTACTCTATTCGTCGACATGTCCTTGAGTGTGTGCACGAGAATGAGTGATTGTGATTGATGGTGTAAAACCACTTTGGTGGTTGCTACAGCAGTGGAAAAGCTCTATATGAGTGGAATCCATTTATGGCCTCGCATCAGGAAGATGTGCGCCATCGGGACACAGCATTAGAAACAGAGTGATGTTAAACACATTTTCTTTGGTTTTGATTGATTATTAGTTGATAGCTCCTTCTTGATTGGTATTCACACCCACATTCACAGTTCTTACCCACCAACAGTCTAACAAGCTCTTAGCAATGCCGATCAATGACATGGGGACCAATGTGACGTACACTCTACTTTACACTGCTTCGAAGTATAAACGAAGAAGCAATAACAAATAAGATGATACAGCACGCTTTGATCAATTAATGCAGATACAATCACACGAGCAATACATGTTCAGACATTTCCAACAAATATGGGCATAAACATTTACAGTTTGTGAACAAGGAGACAACGACACCGGCTTGGAAAACAAAGGTAAAGAATTATGAACTGAATCTTTCCTGGGACTTTCCTGAAGATGCTTAATATTGTAGCAACCCATAAAGTTCCAGAGAAATTCACCTGACAGAATTCGAAAAAGAAACAGCTCCTCTCCATCGTCCCTACCCGTGTTTTTTGACAATTTTTACAAAGTACTCTCAGTCGCACAGTCATGCAATTTTTATCTGCTTCGGGGAGACATTTGTCACTTACAATAAAAGAAAGAGTGGAAGTTTGCAGCGCGATTATGTCTGCAGGACACAAATGAGATGTTGAGTGCAGAACGTATGTATTTTTCACTGCACACCCCGTAAGTATCTAAATTGCTTCTGCATCGACGTAACTCAGAGCCGGCCGACCTCCCTCTCTATCTGTTTTATTGACAATAACTGCACGCCTTAAATATGACATATACATTTATCGCAAAGACCCCATTACAGGTTGAAATGATAACCAGTGCAATAGAGCACGCCATGGCAGGAATGCACAGAAGGCTATAAAAGTGGAAATTTAATATGGATCAGACTGCAGAGGGAAACACGCGCGCTCACACACACACACACACACACTGATTCATAGCCTTACACACATCAAAATTGACAAGGTAATGTTTCCTCACATTTAGCAGCCAAAAAAATGCATTTTGACCTCAGTAAGCCTTCTACTACTGGGACCAAGTGAGGCCAAAATAGCGCGCGCGTGCATATACGCACGCACGCACACACACACCACACACACACACACACACACACCACACACACACAAACGTCCTTGGCATCACTTCTCCCTGAAAGCACACTGATTTTCACAGTTATTTTCTCCTCCATAAATCTGTTAACATGTGAACATGTGGGTGTGCTCTCAGTGCACACAAGTACACGCACACACACACACACACACACACACAAGCATGTGAGGGAGCCTACGGAGAAACTGTTAAATGCCTTTATAGTGGCTCCATCACATGGACTCCCTTCTTTGGCGTCCACATAAACAGAAAAAAGATCAATCGAGTTGTCTTTTCTCAACAGTCCTCAAGCTTTCTAAGCAGTGACTTGACATTCAGGTCCAGAAAGAAAAGGTAGGAATCACGGTAGAATTAACAAACTGACATTTTAGTGGTAATTAAGTTTTATAGGGTAGTTTAACTTATTTGAATATTTTTCCAGTGCTGAATTAAAACCTCACTGTGTGTATTTTTTTTTTTTATACTGAATGTGCGTCTCTCTTTATGAGCTTAGCAATTTAAAGTTTTATACACCTTCTTGGAATGCGAGGAAGTAAAACTTAATGTGCAGTTAACTCAGGAGAAGAATGGCTTTATTGTCCTCTCTTTTTCAAGCATGTTTAGCAGTGTAGCTCATAACACAAAATATTCCTCTTAATTTCAGTGAGAGGTTAATGTGTTGTAGAGTCATCACAAAGATCTCCTATCTCTACAGCACGCTTCATTTAAGCTGTTTGGTCAGTTCTTTAACATTAACCTCTTAGGTCACGACACCATTTATCTCAGTGTTTAGTCTCCTTGTGATGTTTCTCATGCTAGCTTCCCTCAGATTTACTCACTTGAAAAAAAAAAAAAAAAAACAAAAAATAGTAGATTTTAGATATGTCATGAAGGGATGATACAGATGTGGGCAGCTGGTCTTTTATGCCATGTGTGCAGTTTTTGTTGAGCTCTGCAATACTTCACTGTGCAGCATGTCGGAGAAGACGAGAATAAGATCAGGGAACATCACACGTGAGGTCGAGAGGTATTCTAGGTGACTTAAGCTTCATAAAACTTGCATAACAGCACAGATGGAGCATGTTTACGTGTGTCCACTGACCTGTGCATGTGAAGAATGAACAGGCTGTCAGCAGAACCTCTAAACATCAGTGTTAAAACAGGAGTGTTCTGTTTGTGTTTACACACACACACAGGTTTGAATCCTGGGTGGATGTGAGTCCCTGAGCAAGGCCTTGACCCCACTAAGCCCCCCAGGTGTTACAGTACAGTGCAGCTACCCACAGCTCCATACATGTGTGTTTAAGGTTCACTCTGAGAGTATGAGTTCATGTACTGAGTTAATTGAGCAAATGCTCAAAAGTTAAGACGAATTTAATAATAAAATAAAATGATTGCAACATATTTCTCTCAAACTGAACTTGATGTTGTCTCAACATTACAATACCCCATGTCTTATGATTTCAATACAAAAGAATGATATTCAGAAAAATATGTTGGTCCTATCACCACAGTATAGCAAAGTAAATTGTTTTGTAATCCTCATAAGATTACAACATATAAACACAATGAATCAGACCCAGAAGCTTTTAATTGTCATTATACAATGTATAATGGAGTTGAAAATGACACTGTAAAGTAAAACAGTCATAACTTATTTCCATTAAGTTCTTCAGAAAACACAGTTTCCTTGTAAATGACGGAACAGCTCATGATCAAACGATACATGCGCAGATTGAGCAGATATTCTCTGTGAGAAGAAAGCGGCATGTAGAGTAGTTTGGCAGAGCGGCGTGGCCTCGCCCAACTGTCTCGGGGAGTTCACGGCTCTTTGTGCCCCCACAGACACTTGATCTGGTGTCGCTGAGTCAGCTGAGGACTGACTCACTTCATTCTCGATCCCAACACGGTCTAATAAATGAAGGTCATCCAGACATCCACGTGTGCTGGACTTTCCGTTTGAGGACGGTGAAAGTGAACTTACGGGTAAGATGTGGCTGATTTACGTCAACACTGTAAAACTGGACCATGGTCCGGACTCCTGGGACCATTCCGCCTCAGAGCCGCAGTCCTCAGCCGACACTCGCTGAACAAAGGAGAATGCGCTATGCAGACTCAGTTCACTGGCTTGTTATGCACTGTTCTTTAAATGTCCACACATCTATTTTGCCTTCTTAATAATGTTTTATTGACACAAGAAGCCATGCAAGAATTCCTTTGGCGAGGCTTTTAAATATTAATGTTAATTCCCTCAGTCATAAGGCGCAGCACAAACAACAAAGAAGAAAAGAAAAAAAAAGCTCCTGATGAAAGATTTTGTCCATTATTGCCACAAGTGTTATTGACTTTTACTCCCCTTCTAAACTCTTGTGCCTTTTCTCTCAGAACCTCTTGTCAAATTGGAAATGCCATGTAGCTGCGTGCAATGATGCATTCAACCATTCTGGCGCCGGACGACAAAATCTGCCTCCTGTAATTGCCTAAAATATTTTTTTTTTCCTCCCCTTTATCTCGCAGGCATTCAGTTAATGTGTCTTGTATCTGATAGTATTTCCACATTGTTTCTTTGCCTTGGCAGGGCGGCTGTTTGCTTTGCATGGGTGTGAAGGGTCTTGACTACAATTTAATTGGATTATGCTGCTTTGTGGACATTGTTACAGGCTCTGGAGGAAAACGGCCTGTGAATGAGCAAAAATGCACATTGTCAATTTATGAACCGACACGCACACACACAGAGTACAAGTGCAACCGTGAAATACACATCCAGTCAAAGACAGGTGGAAACTAAATAATCAGCTGTCTTGTGAGCTTCTCATGTTGAGCTCTGACTTCTGAGCAACTTTATGCTTCACTGCTTTACTGAACACCACTTTAAACAGTAGAGACATTTCAGCATTTTTATAACCAGCAAGTGTTTTGTGATCTCTTCCCTTGTATGTTGCTTTAGCTTGCTGGAAGCCTCCCTTTATTTCCAAGCATGCTCACTTTTTCATCCTTCATTCATCCTCTGCCGTTTTATTTTACCTGCTTTCAGTACATAATAGAATAAATGTGCAAATCTGAATCGCACAACCTTAATCTAACGCTTCATTTTAAAAAGTATATGCTTTATTTTCTCAGAATTCACAACTCTTGACACACAGTGTCATTTAACGTGCAAACATGATAACGGCACACACAACCCCAGTGAGGGTGGACGGGTTTTTTTCCGGTGGTCTATTAGCAGCACCATTAATTTGGCCACACGTATGCCAGTGTGATGAATGGTGTTGTTTTGTTCGCATGATAATATAACTTAGTTTTCAAGACTTTATGTTTAACACTTTTTGTGTATGTTCAAACACGCACGCGTACATATGCTTACCACAGCTGACTGAGGACCGCCAAAGCAGCTGGCCTCACTGATGGGGTAATTCATCAGACGGAGCCAGAAACACACAAAGAGAGATCAACACCAGGATGAGCATTACTGGAGGAATTTAGTATTCTGTACTCTAAAACGTAAACCAGAAACAGAAAATGATATAAAGGAAAAAATAACAAGGTTAGAAGACAGGGATAAGTTGATTGAGCTCCACTGTACAAAACTTCCCCTCCAGATCGTCTTTTTTGCAAAACAGAAAGTGAAAGACAACATGAGCCTTGATGCCTCTTCTTAATGTGTGTTCCTAGTTATCTCATCCTGATTTAATCTCTATTTATATCTGTTAATTCTCCTTTACATGGCTGATTACGAAAGCCTTTGTTGAAGGTGATCTTACTGTAACTACACTGACAGCGAGGCGGATTTCACTCCGGAGGGATCTGAACGGCTAATTCTGGAGCAATGAGGACTGTGATGGTCTCAACCCCAATTAAGGACGGCAGTGAGGAGAAGGATCACAGTTTTTCTTTGCTAAATCTACTGATCTCGAAAGTGTTCTGTGACTCTGCTATTGATTGGATTAAAGTGTATTAGAGTGTGTTCCCTGCTATGTGCTCGCCCTCTAGTGGCGGTGTGAACTCTGCAGAGCACTCTGAGCTGTCGTGTGGACTCGCCTGCTGAATTATCTGAAATCAGAAAGAGTGACCATGTCTTTGAGCAGCTTTTTGCTTTATTTAAATAGTGTACATTTTAATTTTTTTTTTTTTTTTTTATGATTGAGTCTGAGAAGCTCGCCAGCCAGTTGAATTCAGCGCCGTCGTCTCTGATGACCTGTGTCTGCCGCTCCGCTGAATCATTCGAGATGGTTGGAAATGGCCGTGGCATTTCTGTTGTAACTCAGAATTAGGTTTTTCCCAGGACTGGTTTTCCTTCGCGCGGGGAATGTGTTGCATCCTCGATAGCCTCCTCTGTAACCCCACACGGTGTGGAAAATCCACACATCCTCCACTCTGAGTGCCCCAAATGAAATGATCGAGCAGAATTTCCATTTTACACACACTCTTTTCAACAGTAACGAACATCAAGTCTCCCTGTCACTGCTTTTACTCTCTCGAATGCCCATTCTGACCATATTGTATAATGACTGCCAGCATATTCCATCTTTGTACGACAGGCAGATGGAAAAAACATGTCCAGGCTCTTCTGGATTTGGGGTAAAAAGCTTATTTCGAAACCCCCAAGGGCCACGAAGGAGCATTTTCAGCACTTTTTTTTTTTTTTAAAGGCTTTGACGTAGAGACAAAAACGGACATTAATGAAGCTGTAATTATGATGCTAACAGGTAACGACTCATTTATAATGGAGCTGAGTGATCTCAGGGAGGAGGGGGAGAGGAAAAAAAATGTTTTACTAAATTGTCTAGTCAGTATGACCGAACATTATGCTGTCCTTGGGGTCTTTAATAGAGACAAGCAGTACAATAGTCAAAATAAAGCTGTTCTAAGTACATTTCTAAATGCATGCTTATTCTAGATAAGAACTCACTTTTACAGCATTACATTAGTAATTTGGGACAACTAGAAAAAGTGTAATATGTGTTTCTGAAAGTATACATTTGTTGCTGTTCAGAGTAAAACCTGTATTCAAGGTACATGAGATTTAATACCAAAGTAAAAATTCCCAAGATAAAGCTCCTTGACTTTTTTTTCCCCCCGCCCCACTCTGAGTTTATTCTCCAGTTGTAGTGTTTGGTACTACATGACTGAGGCACTTGTGCAACAATAAGAATGAAGGAAAACAGAAACTAAATGAGACACAGTGTGCGAACGGCACCATGGGAATACAGATCCAGACGGAGCGATACAGCAGGAGACAGTGTACACTTGAACAAACGAACCGGTGAGTGAATAATAGAACAAGGGGACGAGCAAACAAAAAAAGGTGCGGGAGACTTTGTTGAATTTGTCATAAAAAAAAAAAAAAAAGATGCCAAAATCTCACTATCCCACCTGAAAGTGCAGCAGACCTGTTTTTTTTTCCCCCCAGTTTTAAAGCAAATCAAATGCTTTTCTTTTCGGTCTAACAATGGCAACAGTGGAGTAATTCTGCCTTTATGTCTTGCTGAGATTTACATCACCCCTAAGATCTTCACTGACAGACACAGATGCTGTCTAAACTTTCATTCATCCTGATTTATTAGTGTTTGCTGATGCTTGTCTTATTCTATTGTATTTTTTTTTTCCTTTTTGCCTTTGTTGTTTGTGTTTTTTATCATGAGTATTTGCACAGTAAAAAAGAAGAAGATGACTGTCAGATGAAAGCTGTCTTGAGGTTTCAGTTTTCTAGCAGTTCCACAATACTTAACAGAATGCTTGTTGGTGTTATGAGATATTTTCTGGACCAGTTCTACTCAGAACTGTTTTATTATTTATAATTCCTCATCTTATTTTATATTAACTTGGGCAATAACAATTCACTGCCGGCTCGTCGTGAAATGATCAGCTTTTTTATTACCGTGGTTTGAGAAGAACAAGGGATTCTTCCGAGGAATTGCAAAGCTACCCTCCAATCTTCTTTTCTCCTCATCCCTCACCTTTCCATTTTCTCTCCACTTCTCTTTTCCTCCCTCTCGCCTGACAGCAAAGAAATCATTCTCAGTAAATTACTGCTTTTGTCTTTTCGTTTGTCGAGTGGTTTGAGGTTTCCACGAGCTTTCCCAGAATCAAACATCAAAGATCTTCCGAGCCGCTCTACAATTAGAGAAAAGAGGAGAAGCTTAAAACGGAAATCTATGACTCCGCTTTGAAAGCCGAGGGTTCAGTGAAAACTGTTGTCAGAAAAGCTGAAACTTTTGGATTTTTTACTTTTGAGGAGGACAAAAGTTAATCACATATTAAATGCAGTGACCTGAAAGTTTCAATTTGTTGAGAAAATTGATCGATTACTCTGTGTTTTTACTTTCCGCTAAAGTGTTTTTCTTTGGATGTTCTATTTTTGAGTACCAAAGAGTTGCTTGGAATTCCCCGAAGACAGAGGTCAGCTGTCAGGGTCAGAGGTCAAACAGGTCACATTCAAAATCAGACACTGAAAAAGACGTCAGGGCAGTGTCGACAGACTCGTACTGAGTATTCTTTTTCTGGTTGTAATTATGTTTGGGAGTGAAATCATATGTTTTGAAAGGACAAACAATCACTGTGTCGCTGGAAAATTATAGGCAGAAAACAGGAGAAATTGTGACTTTAATAGGTTTTTCTGATAATCTTCCCTGACTGATGAAAAAGTATTCCTGTAGATTTAAGGATTCAATGGGTGTCTTTACCTTTGGATTAAAAATAAACAAACAAAAAAAAACATACAAGCTTCTAAGAATTCACTCATCCATTATTTGCAGAGCGCAGCGTGTCTCATATGGCCGTCAGCTCGCCAACGTACCTCCTGCATCACACCGTGCATAAGTCAGACGGGGTATTTTAATATCCACCTACAGACATAAAAAAATAATCACACTGCAAAAGCGTGTCATTAAAATAAGTGCATGTAGGCTGTGAATGACCAAGGTGAGTCCCACGTTTTATTCATCATCTGTCATTTATCCACAACTGAACTTTCATTAGTCACTAGCAGGACTGACGTCTCCTCATTTTCCCGTTGAGATGCAGTCAGGAAAAAGTAACATTTATTTGCATGTGTGAAACTCACACGAGGCAGGGATTTGTTTTTAACTTTCCTGGAAACAAATCTGTTAAGACTGACAAAGAAATTGCAGACAAAAGAATAATCGCCGATCCTGTAACAAAGGGTTTACTGAACACAGAATGAGGAGGGAGATGATCGCAGGGAAACGATGAAGTGTTGATATTTTGACAGCAGAGGAAAAAGAAAGTTTCCAGCGGAGTGAAAACCCTCCTGTAAGCACACGTCCCTCTCTGTTTACCACCCCATAAACATCGGCTATTAAACGAGACTCAGAAAACTGAAGAAAGCGCAGAAGTTTATAGACAGATCATCAAGTTTACTGCGGCGTTGCCTCTCAGTGGCACATGATGTATGTGTTTGAGTGGAGACACAGTACAAAATGACTCAAATTTAGTCCGTTTGCACAATCATGCATCATGATTGTGATGTTATTAATAATAAATCAGCTCCTCCGACCAAACTTATGCAAATAAATGGAGTCTTAACGTTGACAAACCACCACAAACAAATGTTGAAACAACATTTTCATTTCAACTCTTTGTTTTGGCAAAACAAGTTATTAATTTGGAGCTACTGATTTCAGAAAGTCAAGGCTTTGTCATTATTTTTCAATTAGAATTTTGATTCGCATGTCTTTTGTCAGTGGCTGGCTGGTTCCTCACCAGCTCGGCCTGCCACTGGTGTTTCTGACTGCTCCTCACTGATTGGATCTGTATATTCAAAGGCTTTGTGGTCGTATATTTCATGGTACATTTTGTCTTCTAGTCCTTCTATTCATGACTTCCTGTAGAAAATTGCTATTTCATGGTTGGTGGAATATGTTGGACATTCTGATACCTACAAAAAAGTACTACACTATAAAGAAAACAGAGGAAGGCAAATCATATGAGGAAAAATACAGATTGCTGCAGATAACAGATGGTGAACCTTTATAGCCTCTCAAAGGTCATCATGTCTGTGGCACATTTGTCATATTGGATTGTGTTAAATTGGGAATTTTGTGTCTTGCAGGTTGGTGGATAGACCAAGGATTCGTGTTTTCTAGAAAATATTTTTCAGTGTGTTAGCCAGCTTGTGGTGGTGCAAACTGTGCTGACAACTTTATGAGGTGGGCTTTGCCAGATTTCCACTTTTTTAGTCATGAATTAAGATTTTTTTTTTTTTTTTTTGAATAAAAAGTGAAGAAAAATAAAAACCCTGTTGAAGTGGGTAATATAACTTTTAATATGTGCGGTTGAATTATGCTCGGCTTCTAGGCAGTAAATTGTGTTCATTTTTATATAATTTGTAACTTTGTCTTGTTTCAAGGGACAATCTGATCTTAATTTCATGTTTTTAGCAGTTTGCTTGACATTTGTCAGACACAGTTATAACATGAAGTGTTTATGTTTGTTACATTAAATCATTTACAAATCAAACATCCATTCATGTAATTGCATGTTCATTGACAAAAAATATATACTGTGTTAGCATTGATTATACTTTTCCAATGCTAAGCAGCGTGTCGAGTGTATTCTATTATTAATTACAGCTGTTCTTATCCATTCATCACAGTCAAAGCTGTAACTAACCCAGCAGATAAACTGCAGAGATAAGCACTGTCATGGGCATGCTGGTGCCTGCTCAAATTTAATGATAGCTGTGTTGTTGATTGCTCTGAAACCAATTACGGTGCTAGGTAATTGGGGTTGATTGCTTTGAGGCCAATTATGTCCGTTTGCACACCCGGTGCCTTCATTATTCTGTAGTGGTGCATGAGGCACCATTATTCTGTGTGGTCAAATACGGTGTGGTCTCAAATGATAACATCAAGCTCCTGTTACAGGGAGACATTTTACATCTAATTTAGTTTTTTTTCCCCTTCTTTTCTTCCCACTGTGATCCCTTTTTTTTTTTGTTCCAGCTTGAGCTGAAAGTTTTCTTGGGGTTTTTTTGTAGGCTGACTTGTGTTGCAGTAACCCATTGAAAGCCCAATTAGAGTACTGTGGTTTCAGCTATCACAGTAGTAGTATAAATGTGCTCATTATCTTGTGTGGTCATACAGGAGGTGTCATTACCACTCATTCTAGCGGAGCTGGAGGGACGGCAGTGGGTTGCAGACTCTGGACCGGGTGGCTGAACACTGACAATCCAGTCACAGTCTGCATTGAATTGAGCTGTAGATGAACGGAGCATTTTTGAACTTCAGGCCGACTGAATCTCTCTCAGAGTTAGACCTAGTGGTCCATGCAGCAGCCTCGGTCAGCATCCATTTATTTTACAACAACACAGTTTTGTCCTTTTTTTCCCAAACAAAAAATAATCCTGTTTATGAAGTTCGGAGCTCATTTTTTGAAACCTGCATTAATGCACACTGTTGTGGGAGTGACTGCAGTTACACTGAGGGACCTTATAGATTTATCAAAATGAAGTTTGTGCTGTTGTGAGTGTCGTCAGAGTTTAAAGCATAAAAGCTCTTAAAGCCAAAAACAGCTTCTGTATATAACCCCTATAAGTACAGAGTCACCTTAACACAAATCTGGGGCTCCATGTTGAATTACTCATTGGTTTTCCATGTTTGGCTCATTAGTGGTTCTTGCCTCACAACGCAAAGTGCAAAACCAGCAACTTTTTTTTTTTTTTCCTTACGGTAAGGTCTGAGACTATTTTATATCACATTTGTGTCTTAATTAGCCTTATAAAGAAAAATGTGGTAATTATGAGCATCTCTGCGGTCAGAGGGAAAGTGCAGTGGCTGTGTGCTTTTTGCTTAAAGGTGAATGTGTGGGCTTTAAGAAAGATGTCATTACCTCCAATGTGGAAAAAAATAGAAATAAAGAGCCGAGCTTTAACATTAGGAAAGAAGCATAATTTGAAATAAAGTCTGTTGAAAGGATGAATAATGTAAAGAAAGAGTGCGCTGAATGGCTACAGAAGTATGAGGTTTGAGAGGAAATGCTCTGATGTGAAGCAACATTCTTGAATAAAAAGCTTTATGGAAACCTAAAAGGCTTTAGAAAATATTTACAATGACTTGATTTGCTTATGAAAACAAAACGATATGTTGGCAACAAAGTTAGTGACTGTAATTAAGTATTTTGGATTCGTCTGAACTCTTGTCCGTCTCTTCTTTCATTTTATATGTGGATTTATTCGACTCAAGGTTGTTTGGTGAAAACATTCGACTGGTGTCTGGACAGGGAAAACACAGAGACAGATATTCTCATCTACCTACAGGCAATTTATAGATTTGATTTCAGACCTGTGTTTTTGGACTGTGGCAGGAAACTGAGGAAACACACGGGGAGAACATGCACATTTCACACAGAATTACCCTGAAGCCATTCAGACATTTACACCATGAGGTTTACTGTTCAGCTCCAGAAGACTCTTCCACCTTGTAATTGTACTGTCCCTTCAGGCCTTAGTGCGAAAAACATAAAAATCCAAGACAAAGTTGACCTGCGCAGTAATAAGTACCTGCATAGTGATGATAAAACAAAAACAGAGAGAGAGAAGTGAGTTTGCAGAGGAATAATAGAAGATGTTTTGAAGGAAAGAGCAGGAGAGATGAAAAAAATAAGACACAAATAGCACTGCTAAAGTACTTTCAGAGATGTTTCCCACAGGGATGAGGCTGATGTAATATTTAGAGGTACAAGGGGCAGTGGTGTCACCTCCACTAGCTTTTAGACCTCTCTGAATAGCAGTCAAACACTGCAAACTCCCCCGATGCAAAATGACTGCACACAGGCGAAGTGACATCCAGCGAAAGCAAAGCATAGGTTATAGACTATTTATGCGCATATGGAGCCACTTAGCCAGCTCAGTTTTACCGTGCTTCCCCCAGAAGCACAGCCACCCGTTCGGAAACATCTCTGTGTTTCAAGCAGTATCTCATCTACCTGTGCTAACACTTCACTGCAGGAAAAAAAGAAAAAGAAAAAAAAAAGGTAAGCTTAATGCCTCAAAACCTGATTTGTGGTGTGTTCCGTGCACCTCATGAGGATGCAGGTTTAATTAATAACCCTACTCTACAAGATTGCACTAATGATGCCAGGAATTGGTCCATTATGCACATGTATGGACCTGCATCCATTTAGCACCGCTGCATGTTTCAGTCAGCAGTGCTGATGGGCCCGGTGCCAGTGGCGGCAGCGCCGACTGCTCAAGACAATGAAAATCCATTTGAAATATGGCGAGGGTGACATTATAGATTAGGCTTTTTTCGTTTTATAGCTTCAGCTGTTGCCATTTTTAACTTTTATAGTGGTTTGACTTGAGCACTAACAGCGTGCGCGGCTCACACAGGTGTAAGATCTAATTCATTGTTAATGAGAGAAAAAGATCCGGCACTTTGGAGAGGCTGACTCTAAACTAGCGTTTTGTGAGCAGAAGAAGCATATCTACTGTGAAATGGTTATGTAAAGTAAGTTTTTGGTGGGAATGTAATGGAATGAATCACAGGAAGTAATGCAGTCTTAATGTAGCTGCTTCTTCAGTTTTTTACTTATTTTTTTGGAGGGGGGGATTAAATGGATATGCATGCTAATGTCCTTATTAAATATTCAGGAAACTAAACTTAAAATTCTCAACTTGCTTTAATCTACATATGAGTAAAGCACAGACATTCGGCTGAAGTTGTGCTCGCCGTGTGGTTTGACTCAGGTAAAGTTCGGTTTGTGCTCCAGCGCAATGAGACTGTTTGCATTATTGATACGGCAGTTGAAATAGAGTACGACAAACACACACGTAAGCGCACACACACGTACTGTATTCCAAGACAGATTACATGAACTTTCGAGCCCCTGGCCCTTGGGACCTTTCAGCGCCTTCCTCTAATGTCTAGAAAGTTCAGCGTGTGTGCGTGCGTGCGGGTGTGCGTGTGTGCTTGTGTGTCCTGAGCGTGACAACAGGCCCTTTCATAAAGGTCTTGGCCCTCCATCTACCTTGGGGCTTAAACTGCATGCTGGCTGCCCCTGGAAAGACCTACATCTCCGTGTCTCTTTCCTCATCTTTTTTTCTCCTCACTGAGTCGCTTTTATTTCCCTCTCTCTTGGTCTCCGCTCCCTTTGCTGTCAACACAATTAATTTTCAAAAGGCATTATTGGCACAGTCTGACCTCGATCTCTTTCTATTTGCTGACCTTGTCTTTTACTAGTTTTTTTTTTTTTGGGGTTCGTTTTTAAACTCATCTCCATTCATCTGTATCTCCATTACACTGAAGCATCCCCAACTTAACTTATACACTTTGTCATTCCTCTTTGCCTCTCATTTTGAACTCCCTCCTTTCTCCTCCTGTGTTTCGCTCATTTATACACACACTCATACATATTCTCTCTACAGTGATGTCTTTCACTTGCACCCATACAGTGCTCTTGCCCTGACACCCGTGCATG
This sequence comes from Salarias fasciatus, assembly GCF_902148845.1. Classification (NCBI taxonomy): domain Eukaryota; kingdom Metazoa; phylum Chordata; class Actinopteri; order Blenniiformes; family Blenniidae; genus Salarias; species Salarias fasciatus. The sequence goes on from NC_043756.1 coordinate 15,154,408, forward strand.
CAATCTGGCCCCTGTAAAATCTTCCAGCCATATTTCCATCTCATGTTAAATGGATGAGCCGAGCGGTGTCCTCTTTTGCCTCCAATGTTAGTTGTAGTCAGACAGAAAGTCAGATTTGGAGATTGGATCTTTATCTCAATAAAATTATGCATTCATAGGTGCTATTGTGTGCATCAGATTAAAAGGATGCAGTTTCAGATTTTGCTTTTCTGCAAAGCAGTTTTAATTCTTCGGGAGGGACGCCGATTTCCTGTCGTGCAGCCTGCTGAGAGTACAAGTGCACTTTCGCTCCACGCGCTCATTTTATGCAGCAGAGAGGACTGTCAGCATTGTCTCCTGAGGCATACAAACCGTTAAATCACAAACTGTGCATGTGTGTCTAGGACAAAAATCCTATCTGTGTTTGCTTCCTCTCCCCACCTCTTTGTAATACTGATTTTGTGAACGTGGCAGTAACAACATGCCCTTTCGTTGACATGGAAAATTGCACAAGATCTGTCGTCCCAGACTGCAATTACTGATGTGATGTTTTGAAATCGTCAGACATTTTTAGGATGTTCTCTTTGCAGCCTCTTTTGCACAAACAAGGTGAAAGTCTGAAAAAGTGGGTTACCGTGTGTAATAAGTGTTTTCGAATGGTGCATCGAAAGTGAGGCTCAAAGTGACCTGAATTATAAAATAATAAAAAATAAAAACAACCAAGTGTACATCATGTGATGACAAAATGGATTTAGAAAAATGAGTTTGGTGAACGCTGTCTGTTGAGTCACGGACTGACTCAGGTCAGGGTTGTTGTTCACAGAAGTAGGTCACTTTGATGAATCCTGACAGTTCAGCGTTGATACTGGTCTCTATGGCACCTATGCAATCCAGTCTCCCGGTCATATTAATGACGTGCATTCATTTTTATTTTATTTATTCAACCCTGTTGATGTGATTTTGACTGAAGACCATTAAAGAAAGATGGAAAGCCTTCAGAACAGCTGTAAAAACAGTTATCATTACGGTTTGACCTAATACTAACAAACTGTGTTTATTTAGAAATAGGTCCAAACTTGGAACTTGCCCCGGGATGCGACCAACAGGAATTAATGTTTCGTCCTCTCTGAAGTTGTCTAAATAACATTTGCACAACGACCCTTTTTTGAATCTAAATCAAACCTGGAAAACGACCAAGTGGTTTTATTTCATTTGTAATAATGTGAGTGGGTATTTCTGCCTGGGTTTGGCTGTGTTTGAATATATTTCTGACATCAGATTAATGTGAACTAAAAAGTTCTGGATCACTATTAAAAAACATGCATTTGGACTTGATGTCAAGTTGCAAACACTCTTTTAAAAAATGTGTTTTAAAAAGAACTAAATGTTGCTAAAAATCTAAAGTGTGCCACTCTGACTACTGTGTGATAATGTGATGCAAAAAAAAAAAAAAAAAAAATTCTTGCATGTTGACAGGTCTCTATTACACCAATGTTTATCCAAGTCTCCTGAGAAACTCTATACTTAAGCATAGCTTCGGAGAAGGAAAAGGTGTTTCTGGACAGCGCTGCATTAATTCAGTTAAATAAAGAGGAACACAGGTGGTGTACTTTGTTCGTTGGGGCGTTGTCGTCTCTCCACACTCACAGTAATTTGTGTGGATTCAGAGTAATCGGCTGTGTGGCCTGAGTGTGTATTCATTACCATATTTGCCCCTCTTCATGCTCTCGTCGAAAGGTTGAATGGATGCTGCTGTGAGTCACCACAACAAAACAAGAAGGGAGGATGACGTGGCGATTGTCAGATGGAAATGTTCTCCGCCAGTCAGATGTTCAGGCTGTGTACATTATTTAGTGTCTCACGCTGATCTTCTTCCCTCTCTATGTCTCCATGTCTTGTTGATTTCCTCCATCTTTGTTTTTTCCCTCCATCGTCAGTCTCCTTGTCGGTCTCTCGGTCACCTTGAGATCCCGAGTGTCTATTTATTCTTTTAACTTTTTGTGCACAATGTTTAAAAGGCTTTTCTAGGTTTACATTACATTTATGTTCCATTTTTAACTTGCGCAATAATAGCAGTTTTAACTGGGACTGAGGCATGTTATCAATACACACAGTTCGTCTGCCATCAAGCGTGAGTGGCACAAAAGGACAATTTCAAACTTTTTTTTTTTTTTTTTTTTTGAAATGTACATTCCAAAGAAAAACGCAATGCACAGGATATCTGTGGTATGTGTACACACCCAAAAGAAACATATCGGGGACAATAGAAAACTGAAAGTATGTGTGTGTGTGTGTGTGTGTGTGTGTGCGTGCGTGTGTGGCCCTGTCAGCCTTTCAAAGCAGCGCCACTAGATTGGCTTGTCATGTTGCTGACTGGGTACTTCAGTTCTTATCCAGGGCAAAACTCTTTTTCTCCAAAACACACTCATAAACGCAGTGGGTTTGTCTGTCTGCGCCGGCTCAAAGTGCTGTCCTGCTTTTAGAATCGCCATTTGTCAAAGTCACTTTCTTTATGTTTGGGAATCATGAAGTATTTTTCCCCGGCATGTTTTTTTTTTTTTTTTTTTTTTTTTTTGCGTTTATGTGAAAATATCTGTCTTTTCATGATTTTTTTTTTTCAGACTTTTCAGGAGTGGAAATGTTTTTGCAGCATCATGCTTAGGAGGTTGAATTGTTCATGCTTGACATGGTTGATGTACTTTAGTCAGTCCACTGATCTCATAATAAAACGCCAGTATAACACTCAATAAACTCTGCCATTAACTGTCCACGCATCATTAGAGGTGAATAAGACCTGAGCGTATTCTCTGTTAATTGACATGATTGAAATGCCTCTGTTAAACAACGCCACACGTGTGCCTACGTTTGGATTTTTTTGTTTTTCTTTTGCATGTGAATTGAATTGTAAAGCAGTTTGCACCTTATGAGTGTTCAGAGTTCATAAAACAGGCTTTATATTAATGCATTATTTGTGTTGCTTTAATTTGATGAACTGTCTTTTTGAGGATGCAAGGAAACTGTGTCATGAATCCTGCGAAACAAGGGCAAGATGTGTGTGTTTGTGCACTGAGGGAGTAAGAGCTACTTAAGACAGAACTGACTGATGCTCCCATACAGAGGAAATAAAGTGTAGAGATTAGCAAATAAATACAGTGCATTGCTTCTGTAGATAATCATATTACTCTGTGAGACAATATTATTTCTATTTTAATCACTGTTAGTGTTCCAACAGTGCAGAGATTTGCATGAAGACTCATCAAGCAAATTAGTTTTAAATGAATTGAATGAAGAGATAGAGATGTATACTAAACACAGACGGAAAAACCGATTACAATACAGTTTCACTAACTGCTCCCTGGCTATTGCTCTGTAGTCGGTGGTGAGCAATGGGGACGGTGAGTCTGTATGCTAGGTCTATCAGCCAGCTGCTCCCCAATTATACAAATGGAGCTGAGAACAGGTGGAGGATGGAAGGGGATTTTTTTTTCTGGACTATCTATGTCTCTCGCTAACATATGGACAAAATGCATATCCAGCATGTAGACTGCATGTTCGCAAATAGACAAAGCTTACCACCTGGCCAAAGCCGGATGATGCAGATGTAGATGTATTTATTTATTTATTTTTTTATTCCACTTTTAGAGATTGTATTTGCAACTAAGATCCACATCATTTGATCATATTTGCAGCTCACACACTGACTTCACACAGAAACTTGAAGTCTGGAAGCTTATTTTTGCTTCTGACTCACTGCCTTGTGATGATTTTCCTTTGGATTAGAGTACACCTTGCTGTGTGCGCTCCCATGTGTGAGTGTGTGTGTCTGTATGAGAATCTGTGCGTGCATTTTGGCAGCGCTGTGCACAAACAGCCCTGTGTGTAAATAGCTCATTAGTGATGGTGAAGGTGTTGGGTTGGGGGGGGCGTATACCCCTGCGTGTGTATGTGTGTGTGTGCCCGGGTGTGTATGTCTGCGTATCCGTTGATTGATGGGGTCACAGCAGGGTGCCAGGCCTACTTACAACCTCCTGCCTCCCTCTCCCCTCCACCACCCCCCCGTTCCCTCCCCTCCTGTCGCTCTGTTCCATCCTCGTTTAATCTGGCAGCAGAGGCGAAGGAGAGCGGGGAGCGTGAGTCACCGAGGGACACTGCTCGTCTTCAAAGATCACACTCATGCCTCTTTTCCCCTCTCTCGTCACCTTGTCTCTTTACTTTGCCCCTCGCTCCCTGTCTCCTCCCCGCTCGCTCCGTTCCTCCTCCCTGCAGTTTTGTCTCTCATTTGAACGTCTCCCTCCTCTCTGCCTCCCTCGTCTTCCTCACGCTGTGAGACAGAGCGTAGAGCAGCGGTGATGCAAGACACCTTGTCATTTTTTGTTTTGCTCTACCCACTTTTTTCTTTTTTTTTTTTTTCGACTGAATCGAATCTCGTCAACTCTGTTTTTCTTCTTCCTTTGAATTTTGTTTGAAATCTAAAATACTATTGGGAATGTCACCAATCCACACGTATGGGTCTCTATTTGACACGCATTTATTTTTTTTCCTCTCCACACTGTCTGGATGCCCTCCCTTGTTGTCTGGTACACCTCAACCTCTTCTACTCCTGTATTCTTGGTTCGTTTGTGTTTCACGTCATCTTTCAACTGAACTTGTCAACTCTCGCTTCCCTAATGTCTGACAGGGGAGAGGAAATATCTATGAATCTCAAATCTGGATCCTTTTCTGAAAACAAAGAGGGAAAGTGTGTTTCTGTATGTGTGCCTGTGTGTGTGCATGTGTGTGTTTGTCGAGCACATTTAGAAGGAGGCTGAAAGACGGTTCAGTGTTTAGAAGAAAGAAGTGAAACAATGAATTAGAAACACAGTTTTTTAACAGTGATGCTTTGTTCCTATTATTATAAATGATGTATTCTGATATATTATTACAGATAACATTGTTCGGTTTGTTTTCCATTCTTTATTTTCTGTTTCAAACTTAAGGGATGTGCCACTCCTCTTGGTTCTTGTTCAGTTTTCTGAGTGAAACTGAGTGAAAGATCATGTTAATCTTAAGATATTTATTTTTCCTCATTATGAAGTTCATACCAAATCGTGTTCTCATCAGATCAGACCAACAGCCCACGTCACGACTAAATGCTTCCTCTCCGCAGTTTCCTTGTGATTTGTCTTAAACAAACGAGAAACACACTTCCAAATGTTAAGGTGTCAATTTCAGCCCATTTGTTCTGATTGATCATGTGTTGATATTAATTTCTGAAAGCTTTGGAAGGGATGGTCAATCACTTGATTAGTGTGTATATTATCTGAGTGTGCGTGCGTGTGGTCAGAGGGAAGTGTCATTTCTGTGTGTATGTGTGTGTTAAACTCTCAAAGGAAACTGAATAGGGGGGTAGTGGTGGGGGGGGGGGGGGGGGGGTTGTGCAATGAATGACTGCTTAAAGACCACCACTGCAGCTGACGAACACACACGTATACACACGGAGACGCACACTCTCTGAAAAACCACTAAAACACTTGACCTTTCACCTCGCCTCCTCTGGAGCCAAGTCATTTTATTGGCTCTCCATCTTTTTTGCCCCGGCCAGTCCAAACAAACGGGCTCTTTGTTTATGAACTCTGGCTTTGTTACTGTGTCCATCCACTGCGAGCGTGCATCTGTGCATGCCTGTGGAAGTGTGTGTGTGTCCGTGTCGGGCTGGTATGCACATTTCTCTGTGTTTGTGTTCGTTTCCTGACAAAGAAGAAGTGGTTTTTGATTGTCTTCCTGAGCTTAACTAAAGGCTTAACTAAAGCCAGCAGTAGCGACGCGGCACGTGATCGACTCCCAGACGGACACAGTAAATAACAGTTGGAGGAGAGACAGGTGGAGCGGCGGGCCGAGAGACAGACAGGCAGGCAACAGTGAATCATCCAGACAGGACTGCAGGGAGGCTCGGGAGCTGACTAGTATGTGTGTTTTGGCGAGATTGACAACCAAACAGTTTTAGTGAAACGCTCTTTAAGTTTGTGTGTAAATTAGTACAATAAGAAGTGTAAGAGAGGCTCACAGGCAGGAGGGACATGGCGAACAATAGTGAAAAATGAGTGAGATGAATTGAGAATAATCAAAGTTTGTATTGTAGATCAGAAAAAAAAAAAAAAACAGCAACAGAGGAGAGAAACTGTTTCGTAGGACAATTATCTTGCCTGAGCACTTTTCACTTTGCATATGTGGAAAATGTGTTGAATATACCCACTACTTTTTCAGGTATATCCACTGTTGTGTCTGAATTCATGCACGTGTGCAGAAAAAGTTTAATACTCGAGAGCCTAATGTTTTTTTATATCCTGGTATGTGTGTATGAAAGCGTATTGACACTTGAACGAGAGGCTGTGAAACTGCATGAAGAGAAACTACTAATAACATTCGCCTACCTCCAACCCAACTAACGTCTCCTCAGGTGATTATCTTGAGAAACTAATAAAAATGGAAAATGTAATTTGATGAATGAGGGAGGAAAAATGAGCAAAGAGGGCCTCTCTTATCTGAAGGATGAAAGAGAGAGGAGAGCTGGATTCTATATTTAGCTTATTATTGTTAAAAGAACAATGTGCAGGCAGATTGTAGATGAAGGCAGTCTGTTCACACTGGGACTTCTCTCCGAATCAAGGAGGATTTTTTAATTAAACAGGCAAGTATGGAAAGACAGCATGTCAGGGTAATAATTTCATATAGCGCTGGAAATTAATGTGCAACCAAAACAACAGTTGTGATGCAATGCCAGTTTATTTATTTATTTATTTATTTATTTATTTATTTATTTATACTTTAAAAAATATATATCTTCTCTCCCACCAATCAGACGTGATTTGAGCAGCTGCAAAGGTAACGATGATCCATACTAATAGCTAGAAATGAATTCATCCCATCACCAGCAGTGGAAAGAATCCTCACAGCAGCTTTATTGCTGACTTCTCTCTCCTAAAAAGTGTCAAGTTAGTTTGATATTTCACTTGATTTTTTTGTTTTTTTATTTGTCAACTACAGACTTCTTTCTTTGTCTATTTATATGTCTGTTCTCCGATTCTCCTGCCCTTCTCTTTTTCATATCTGTCTCTTAACAGTTGTGTTTCGGAGGAGGATTTATTATAGATGTGACAGCCTTAAAATTGACTGGAATGGAAAGCAACATTTGAAAGGCTTCATGAAAGGAGATGGGGCGTGAGAAGAAATGACATGTTTTTGTTCTTTTTCAAAGGAGAGCAACCCTCTTGCCAGTCTCACTATATGGTGCATTCATTTTTCTTCCTATGTTTGCATCTGAAGAAGCTCCATAGTCATGTTATATAAGTCCTTATGTTGTGGAAAGATACTTTGGACATGTCAAAGTTTTAACCTATGCATTTAGATTTTTGTGCACAACTTATTGTAGGAAAAAGTTGTTCTGTTAAAAAAAAAAAAGAATGTTTAAAGCCAAGTGATGGTTGCAATTTTGGTTTCTTGCACAGTTAGGTTCAAAGTCAGTCAAAACAACTTTTCAATACTTGTTTCTAAATAGGATATACCCTTCAATGCAGAGAAGTAACAGCTTTGCTTTCAGCCTCTCCTGGATGACTCAACTGACGGCGACCTTGCAAGGAAAACTCATTTTGGCTGCAGCCTCATCTTCCCGGCCAATGTTACATTGTCCATTTTTGAAAATGATTATCTGAATTATGCAAGTGCACTGAGGTCAAGGTTGTTCTGAGTTCAGGAGTCAAACAATTGATCGGCTTTAAGTTTTTATGAATTTAAAGCCTTAAACTTTTTGTGGGTGAGTTTTAAGCAGTGATATTCAGGGATCTGAATGGAGTATTGTACTTGTTTTCTAATTGAAAGTGTTTTTTTTTTCCTTACCTTTAGCCTTATTTACATGGCTATTTTCAATTGAAAATGGGAAACTTTTGTTGTTTTGCCTGTTTACATGACAGCAGTGCTCGGAACCACAGAAAACCCAACTTCTGGAATTGACTCTCAAGGGGAAATGTTTTGAAACGCTCCAGCTCCATTTCCATGTAAACAGGGGAAAACACAACATGCTCTGTCTCTGTGTAGATGGAAGAAAACAGCTTTTCTGAAATGCTGCTTCTGAACTCCAGAGTCTCTCTTTACTCCTGGTCCAAATTCTCCGGGAACTTGATAGTTTTATAGTTGAAAGTCACCCAGCCAGTAGTCCCATTGTTAATTTTTATAGCACATTTTGTACGTGTGTAGTTTCATCACATAAACTAGAGATGCGCGGATGGCTCATTTTTCTATCCGCAACCGCTTCTTAAAATCTCCATCCGCTCGCTATCCGCCCGCACGAATGATTTTTTTATTAATTTTTAAAACCGAACCCGCCCGCCATCCACAGAATAGTTTTTAGGTGTATTGAAGATGCCTCGGCCATTAAAATTTTGCTTTTTTTGTATTTGAGTGCTTCAACCGCAACCCGCCCAAATTAAAATCTTCATCTTTTAACACGTCATCGGCCCGATCCGCGGTTACCCGCGGGCTCCGCGGGTGCAACCGCAACCCGCGCATCTCTAACACAAACAAACAGCAGCACCCACTAGTGGCTCAATATGAAAACTACATAGTTGTCACAGTTTCTTCAATTTCCCATTTAAACAAACTTCATTTCCAAATCATTGCATCTAAATTTGAAACTTTTCAGAAACAAAAATGTAAAAAATGGATTTTTTTCACTTGAAATGTTGTGTAATCAGACCCTAATTTCAAGATTTGCTATATTTTAAATCCTTTCGACAGCAGAAGTTGATTGAAAGAATCCAGCAGGCGATCACAGAACAGCCACACCTGAAGATTTCAAAAGTTTAGTCTTTGTGTTTTTTTAAAGAACAAATCATGTCTGTGTGATTTAATTGTGTTTTGTCTTTTTTTTTTTCTTTCTTTTTCAGCTGTGGCTTCCTTTCATAAGTTAGCTGGCATTCACATCTAATGATTCACGAAAAAACTGCTTTGTTGTGAAATTACGGGGAAAACGTGCTGTGTTTTGCGTCGGGTGGGTAATTTCTTTTTTTTTTTTGTTCATCATTCCACCCAGCTAGTGATTTATTCATTTATTCAGTCATTCCTCAGTACAATCAGTCAGTCAGCAAAGCATGCTCCAAATTGTCTGCTGTGTAGTGAATACCTTACAGACAATCAATAAGGCTTTAATTCATCGCTCAAAGATAATTTCATGCTCTCAGAAGCCCATTGGTTATATTAATACATCTATTAAGGCACTGGGCTATGAACTTAATATTACTCAACCTCAGAGGGAGTAGAGGGAGATAGCAGAGTGAGGAGAGGGCCATGACCAGGGCTATCTCCCCATGTTAAATGAGAGTTTAAACTGTTAATCATCTTGGTTGGGTTTCCTCTCAGATGAGGTCCAGCACTCTAATGGCTAATAAGGCTCTAAAACACTCTGCGGTGCCAGAGGAGCCAGACTGTCCAGCAGCAGCTCTCAGCGCCGGCGCTTCCTCCTTTTTCCAATCGTCGTCACAGGTAAACACAATCTCGTCCACGGCCCGTGATGGAAAGCTGCACTTTTTCTATTAAAACTCAGTCCTGCCTGTTGTGCTTTGTGGGCGAATCTGTAATTTCCAATAACTGGGCCGTCATTTCAAAACCACCTGTTTGGTGGACTCACCGCTGCGTCTGAGACGAAATGCTGCCTAACACCGGAAAATGACACACTGTTGGGCCTTTTTTTTTTTTTTTCTGTTACAGTATGCGGTGGCTCAATTTCTGATTACAATGTCGTCCTCAGATGGCTCAGATAAAACTGGTGTTGCAGAGTCAAATTAAACATAAAAGATGGAAATATGAAAAGAATGAATGGCACAAAGGGAGGATGTTCATAAAAAAGAAAAAGAAAAAAAAAAGAAAAAAGCTTTATCAGAGCGACAGAAAGAGCTTGATGAAAAAGACTTGTGGGTGGAACAGACATGAACAATAATGACTGATGAAAGTCCCGATGATTGATGAGTCATCTCCCACAGCAGATAATGACAGCTATCACTCTTTTAACTTCTGCCTCCAGGCTTTTTATTATCTTTTTTTCCTTTTCTCTGAGCTTGCTTTTCCCCTAATTTTCTGCATTTAAATGCAGTCTCTGTGTGAGAATATACTGGCAGGAAGATATATTTTTTCCCTCTTTTCTGTTGGCGGCGGGATGAAGCTAAGTGATCTGAGGCCTCTTTCTCTCTTTCTCCAACTCTTATCTCTGTAGAAGTTCTGTAAGAGAACTCTGGAAAATTGTGGGCATATTTGTGGTGCGGTCACCTCTGTGTTTCTATGGAGGGGTTACGGTGTAATTCTCCTGGTCCACACTACTCTTCTGTGTCGCTTATTGCTTGTGTTTATGAGGAAAGAAATGAAGGCTGTAGGCAGGAGTGAAACAGGAGAACCGACATATTTATATTTGTGGTGAAAGGTTGGGGTGCTGTGCAGTAATGCAGGGTGACGTGTTGAGCGTATGTCTGTAGAAGGAGAGAACAAAGTTCCTGCTTTTGCATTTGTACTAGATGTGTGTGTGTGTGTGTGTGTGTGTGTGTGTGTGTGTGCGCGCGCGCGACATATGCTATGAAGCTTTTCCTCACATCATATTTTACATTGGTGCTGTTGACGTGTGAGTGTGTGGTGTTGAAAGACTGTGTGTTCTCTTGTCAAAGGTCTCTGACCGATGTTGTGTGAGGGTCAATGGAGTTACAGTGATAATGAAAGAAACAGGCCATCGTGTGTGTGTGTGTGTGTGTGTGTGTGTGTGTGTGTGTGTGTGAGACCCTGTCAATGGCAGAACAAAGTTACATCAACAGGAGGTCTCCCTCCTACTACAAATCCGCACACCTGGATTCCATTACACACTAGTTTTCACGCAATGACACAGTGTCTCTCTCTGTCTCTCTGTCTCCCTCTCTCTCTCTCACACACACACACACACACACACACACACACACACACACCCTCTCACAGACAGCCAGTTCTATTGTCTGTCTCTCTGTAGCCATCAGACGCCTTAATGGAAGCACTTGCCAATTCGCTCAGAGGCATTGTTGACCACTTTCAAATGCACACATACACACAAAGATGCAGTCACACACATACACACCCTTACACAATGCTCTATAAGGGAGACAGTCTCTCTCTCTCTCACATGCACACACACACACACACACACACACACACACACACACACACACACACACACACACTGCCAGAGCCTTCTGTCCAGGACTATACTGAATTAGAGAGCATTTAAACTCTTCATTGAGTGACCGGGAGCCATTTAGCTTCCCCGCTGCCACTGCAGTGCATCACACAAACAGGAAGCAAGCTGCAAGAACCAGGATTGTCTTTCAGCTTCCTGGTGTAAACAGATTTATTATATAACTGTAACTTAACGTGACTGTATCTAACAGTGCGAAAATGTGATATCAGAAGTTGTGAGAAACATCACGATCAGTGTCTGTTCCATTCAACATAAGTTACAATTTGTCCTGTTTGAGAAATGTTCACAGAAATAATGAAGCTATAAGACTGACAGGCAGCCAAATTAACCTGAGTAGTGTTGATAAAATGTAAAAGTGAAACAAAACAAAATAATAACAAAGAAATCAGTAACATGGGTATTTTGGGGAACTAGTAGTTGGTAAGCAATGTTTAAAATTAGTCAACCGGGGAAAGAGAAGGAACACAGAGCTCCAGCCTCAGGCAGGGGAAGCCAATAGTGAGTAGAAAGAGACCGAGGAGCCAGAGCACCCTGACCACCTTGACCACCCATCACCCCTTGCAGAAATCTTATCGTTACAAAAAAAGAAAAAAAAGTTTCCACTGTGTTTGGACACAACAATGCAACAATGGTACCGGGACACATTCTCCCTTTTTGTGTTATTAGCAAAAAAACATGTTGAAGACCTTGATTTTTTTTCATTGCTCTCAACCAATAAACGTTCCTGAGGGAGTGCTGTCTCTTAATGTCAACACAGCTCTAATTATCTTCATTTAACATATGTTTTTGAAAACCTTAAAATGCAAGAAAGTTTCATCAACAAAAGCACTCTGACTCCTGAAATGTTATGCATATATATATTTATTATTCTACTATAAACATACTTTGACTCCAGAAATGTTAAGTAGATGGGTTGTTATCTTCCATCTGGTTCCCCTCAGTGGTGCTGTAAAAATATTAAACTCGACACACTCAAGGCGTCGCCTGATAGTGAAGGAGGTTCTGACTGAAATCCCACATAACCATGAGGGCCAAATGTTTTTTTAATCGTGATTAATGTGTTTAAAAAGTAGTGCTAATCTGTGGAATTTTCTCCATGAGACAAATGAGAGGAGAGCCGAGTGCGGCTCAGCTCCCAGGAGATGTTGACACAGGCCCCCGACCCACAACCTGCGACCACACACTGAAACACATGCTTTCACACAGTGGCAGCAACACGCAGGATTCCTCACAAACCAGTTACCTGTGTGTGTGTGTGTGTGAAGAACTAGTAGCTCGGCACAGTCAGGGCATTATGAATGCATTCCTTTGAGAGACACAACCACAGAGAGAGAGAGAAAAACACACATGGGGGCAAACCAGGGCATTTGGTGATTGAGCTTAATCACCATTAAGGAAAAAAACAAAAAGGCCTTTCAGGTTTCTTGTGCAGCGGTCTTTTGCTGCGTTGCTCATTAACTCCCCCAGGAAGTCGTTAAAAGCAAAATCCGTCCTGATAGGTCAACAGCAGCTGAAAAGGTTCCCCAAACCAGGAAGTAATCAGGTGCTGATTATCAACATGATGCCAAATGCAATTAGGCTTTTCTTTTCCTGGCCGTGTTTGCGATTGTACTTAACTTTTTGCAGTTGTGCCAAGAATGCAAGCGCCGCCGTACACAATGGAAGCATTTTTTCGTTGCTGATGTGAAACTTTGAAACCGTTTTTACGGTTTTCATGTTGGGCTTTTGAAGCTGGAGCTTTGAACACTGGAAATCAAAACATCATTTCACTGAAGAAAAAAGATGCTTTCAGTGATTTGCTTTCTGGTCTTTGCATCAGAGTTTAAACTCAGCTCTTTTAGAAGTCAGAAACCAAACTCTATTTAGTTATTTACTTAAAAGCCTCCACTTGTTCTTCGCACAAAGTCGACTCACTTTTATACACGCAGTTTGCACCTTTGCCCTTGAGGCAGGGCATCAGAGTGGAGTGTTTTCACTACATTCTCATCGGTGGTTTAGGAGAAAAGTCAAAACGGGCTGAGAGTTTTTGAGTTCTTTGGCTTATCTTTTCTGACTTATTATTTGTCCTTGAGGCAAAGGTGTTTTTGGTCCTTAAAATTTTAATGGGCTGCACACTTCCACACAAACATGTTTCCTCTGAAACTGTTAAGACTGTTATGAAGGCAAAAGTAGAAAAGCGTTGAGTTTGTGAAGTGTTCAGACTGACGTGAGGCACGTTGGTGGGAGTGTGATCGCAAAATGCGAATAACGAATCCGAATGAGAAGTGTTCCATGAAGACGTTTGATCGACTGGTTGCTTGCTTGACAACTAATTAAATTAAAAAAAAACTTGATTCTCGGCGCAGATTGAAACTCACACGCAGTTGAGAGAACGGTAAAAACAAACCCTTTCTAAACACATGCGAGCTCGGCCTGAATCAATAAGCATGGGATCCAGGGGGGGGCATGTAAAATAGCACTACAATGCACACAGTGCAGCCACAACTTTTCAAAGTGCAGATCAGTATTCGAATGAGTCCCGCTGAAATCCACGCACAGGAAAAATGAGAAGCGAGGAGTTGTGGGGAGAAAGAGAGAGAGAGAGAGAGAGCGAGGAGGAAAAGCTGGGACAAAGGGAGTGCCAGGAGAGGCATGCAGAGTGGGAGACGGTGCAATGACATTAAGCATGAAATATTTTGAGGAGATGAAAAAAGCAAATAAATATTCTAAAGAGGGACTGCGAGAGACAAGTGAATTTCTCAGTCCACTGTGAATGTCTGGTTTGGATATACGGCCCATTTGTCTCTCTTCAGACGGGGAGAAAGTATTTTCTTCGTGTGTGTCTCTTTGTCTCTCACATGCGTCACATTTCTTTCTTTCTTTTTTTTTTGCTGCATGCATCTTTCACCCTTCTTCCAAACACACACACACACACGCACACACACACACACACACACACATATCTCAGTTGTGACACAAACCAGACAAGGCAATTATGGTGTGTGCTCGTGCCCCTGCGTCTCATCTCCCCTGATTGGTTCAAACAAGACGCTGCCTCAGTCGGTCCGTCTCCGTCACACTGAACATAAACCAGTGAGCACATTTAGCCCTCTGGTTCCCAGTTGATGCCTGTAAATGTGCCCATCTTAAATTTCCATTTTTCGCCCATTTATTGCCGGGCCGTGCTGCAGTGTTGGTAAATCCTGCCCCGGTAAAGTCCCGGGAGAGAGGTAGAGACATAAAATGAACCTGCATCGAATTACCATGTCACGCAGTTCACTGAGAGTTCCACATTAAATTATTAAACTATTATGGTAATAAAGAATATCCTGAAAATGGAGCCAGAAAGCGCTCTAACAACTATAAAAGTTGTTGAAAATTTGCATGAGATTTTTAATCATCTAACAAATGCTCCTGTCTCTTTGTGTTTCTCCTGTGCCGGCTGGTTCCTGTTTCGCTTGCTGTTTGCCCCTCTTCTGTTGAAATCATCTTCAGGTAAGAATAATCTCAATAATCTGGTGTGTCAGGTCTTATGCAAGCTATTCAGTCACTTTGCACTCGTCCCCCTTTGGACCACATAAAGCTCACATGCAACTGTGCAAATGTGGTAGATTAGTAAATCTTACAGTTTGGTAAGCAGTCTAGAGACATCAACATTGTAGAGCCGTCACGTGAATGTCCACCATATCCCAAAGTTGTCATTTGGAATCAGATCTGGAGACTGTGGAGGCCGCTGGAGTACAGTGCATTTATTTTTATAAAAATAAACAGCTTCAGGTTATTTGTGCTGTGTGACGCGGTGCGTTACCCTGATGGAAATCGCTACCAGAAAACGGTTAAACTGTGGTCTTTTCTTTTAAACAATGCTGAATTGATACTGAGAAAATACCCCCCACACACTTAAACCACACCCAGCAGCAGCCTGAGCATTGATCTAAGCCATGAATCATCTGTGCATTTTATAGTGTTTATGTCAATTTTTGACTTGTAAAAGTTTTTTATTGTCTAATTTGGTGAGCCGGTGCGAAATGTAGTGGTAAAGTTGTGTTGCTATTCTTCTTCTGCTGCTGAAGCTCATCGCCTTCTTCAAGGTTCTACGTCAGAGATGGCCCTCTGCATACTTTAGTTGTGATCAGGGATTTTTTTTTATTTTTTTTTTTTGGGAATTCTAACATCTTGAACCAGTCTGGTCATTCTCCTCTGGTCTTTGGAATAGGATATATCTTTAGATATTTTATCTCTAGCTCACTCTTTCTTTGCATTATTCTCTCTAAACCGTAGAAACAACTTTGTGTGGAATTCCCTGTTGTTCAGTAGTTTCTGAAAGACCTCCCTCAACAACCGTGAAACCATGTTCAAAGCCACTTAAATCACCTTTCTTTCCATTCACAGGCCTCATGCATTTCTTTCTAATATATTTATGTGTTGAGTTGCATGTTCTCCCTGTGCGTTTTTGGGTTTTCTCCATGTGTAAACGTGAAACAGACAGTAGGAGTGAATGTGTGTGGTTGTCTGCTTCTGGCTCTGATGCATACACAGAAGTAAAAAGCGCCTCTGAACTCATATTCATGCTGAATCCCATTTGTCTCACAAGAAGTAGAACATTTTTGATGAATGCCACTTTTCATTTCAGTCTTGTACAAGTAAAATAAATTCTCAATTGCTGATCCATAAGCACCAAATGACATTTTTGCACAGAGCTGGTGGGTGGATTTTACCTTGAAGCTGAAGTTTGCTGATGCTTTCTTACAATAATTTAACAAAAAAGAAAAATGACTTTGTATTTTAATGAAGTCAGTCGAATTTGCCCATCAACTCCTTGGTCTTTTATCACTTTTTATATATCTTACACAGAGAGATGTGTTTCTTATATCTTTGGCTTTGACTTCACCGGAGCCAAGTTCCTATTAACTTTGGATGATATAGCGGCGCAGTATTGAATCTTGTTAGATGACAGCGACTGTGAGATACAGTTTTCTGATTCTCAGAGAAATGGCTTTGGACAGGAACAGTGGTTCTCGATCTCCAATTCCCCTCGGGGTGCGTTAAGTTTTTGTTCCAGCTTATCCCTCCATCTAGTCGACTCAATTGTGCTGTTCAGTGAACAGTGAAATGGACTTAGCAGCTCCTCAGTACTGTCAGGTGTGTTTGTTCTCTGAAATAAATGAACAGATGGCTCGCAAACCAGTATCGGGTTGGGGAAGCCAGACATGTTTGTGCTGGCGTCGATCTTTTGCACATTGCATGGAAATCTGAGAAATGAGGTGTGTTTTCTGAGTGTGTGTGTTCTCATTCATACTGTACTTCATTCATAGTCTTTAAGTGTTCCCTCTGTAGGTTGTAAATGTGTCCTTTTTGTTGGTTTTCAGGACGGCTCTGTAGGTATCTTGGCAAACTGGCGTACTTGAATAAAGTTTAAGTTCTGGACTTTGAGGTGGAGACGGGGATGGAGCTGGGGATCATTAAAAGTGCAAATACAACTCTTAGATGGCTGAAAATGAAATTGCGGGGATGTTAGAGAAGATTCCAGATGTTAAAAGTTTGAAATTGGAGAAGAAAGTTGGTGGATTCATGAGGACAAGGAGAACACAAGGTGCCATGATCAAAATATAACCTCAAGGGTGATTGTTACAAGACGAGAGGAATGAGATGAACTGACAGACACCAAGTAAGGTGATAAAACAAAGCTTAGTGTGAAGATGTGCCCCGCTGCACAGAAAAGTGGATGCAAGAATAAGGTGAAAGTGGGCGCGCTAACTTTTAACATCATTATGGAGGGAGACAGAGGTGTATGAGGACGTGACACTAAAAAAGAGGAGAAAGACAGAAGGGCACAAAAGGGAAAGTGAGGATAAAAAAAAAAAAAATGAAATTGAGTGGGAGATGAGGACGCCACAATAGATCACAGGAAAGGGCATCATTAGGATGAAGAGCACAGCGGGGGGCCGTGTATAATTACATGAGAGGAGTGACAGAAAGAGGAAGGTGAAGGTTTCTGTACTTCTGCTTCAAACAAAAAGAATCACAGCTCAGAAAAGAGGTGGGAGGTAAAAAAAAATTGAAAAAAAAAAGCTCTCATAGATGGATAGATAGAGGAAGAAAAGGGGCTGGAAGAAGAGACAGACGGCGTGATGGGACCCCTGACATGAGGAGCAAGTGACCCAAGCAGAAGCTTAATTAGCATATGTAATTACAGCTACCTTGCTTGTGTCAGCGCTCTCGCTCCGGCGTCTTCCTCCCTCCTGCGCCTCTCACCTTTTCTCTTTCATTACTCTAACCCATCACCCGCTCATCCTCTCTTCCTTGGCCTTCCAATCTCTCCTTGTCTACTCTCGCTCCTATTTGCTCTGTCACCCTTTTCCCCACAGCTCCTTTTATTTACTTTTTTCTTCTTTTCTTTTCTGGCTGTCACCTTTTGATTTAGTCTGTGAAAACTCCTCATCTTCCTCTCTCTTCCTCTCTCTCCCTCTCTCTCTCTCTCTCTCTCTCTCTCTCTCTCTCTCTCTCTCTCTCGTGGTTGCCTGGCAGATAATGTTGGCATTTCGCTAAGCAATTGTTGATGGTATTATAGTGCACTTCACTGGGATATTTATGTGGTTTGTAATCTAAGCCTGTGAATGGACCAGCCAATCTGACAGCCAGCCGGTCTAACGTGGCGACAGTCGGCCAAACAACGGCGTCAGCTTAGCGGCCCTTCTCCACAATTACCGGGAGTACCTCGGCAGAAACGTGACCCTGCGCCGAAGCTACGACCCTCCTAACGATGCCGATTCCCTCTGTCTCTCCTTCTCCTTCTTTCTGTCCTTTCAGTCGTCACACTTCTTGCAGCACACCTGCTTGCCACACATCCATCTGCAGTCCTCATCGCCTGTTTCCTTCCTTCCTAACGGCTTGGCTCACTGCCCGAATACGCCTCTCGTCTCCAATTTGAATGAATTTTGTATGTATGGCTGAATCTGATTAGCGTCCAGGGTAAACCTTTGCCTTTTATTTATTTATTTTTTTTTTTACTCAGTGTCAGCATGCTGTCTTCAGGTTTCCATGAGGGTTATTCAGTCTTTGATGCTCGTGCACAAACATTTTCACTTCAATTTTTTCAATTTTTTAATGTGTGCATGAGGCTCTGATGTAGCAATGATAATGTCTGCAGTCATAAATAGGCTTTTTTCTGGTGGTTGTGATTATTGGAGAGACGAAACTCAGGAGTTCTTGCAGAGTTGTTGCAGAAACAGACACTGCAAGAAGAGGCTTCTTTCCTCTTTTTAGATTAATAGAAAGACGCTGTTTGATCATTGGTCAGTTATTCAGATCATTAGAATGGGGACAGAGTCTTGCTGTGCTTAGAAAATCTTTCTAGGGACAATTGCTCCTTTTTGAAAATGTTAGAACTTTTCAAACAATGGTTCTAAAAGCAGTTGCACTGAATGTCTTTCTATTTAAAAACTGTTGCATGCTGAGTTTTCTTTTTTTTCGTTTCAAAAAGCTTTTTTCTCTCATTCTTTGAATAATATAAGAATACAACAATTTGCTGTCAAAAAAAAGGACACAAGTATTCCAGATATCAATGAGAGTGAATCCGCTGTGACAGCTGGGAGTCCCTGTGTAGAAATGGATTGGTGCTGAATGTGCCTATTTTTTATAAAGAGAAAGGCACAGTATGGAGATCATAGTTTTGAAGCCTGCAACTTTCTTAGAAGCTAATGATAATCTGCTGGACTAGGGTGCTATCCCAGGCACTTTTTTTTTTTTTTTTTTTTTTTTTTATTTTGATCTGCTGTTATTCGATTTTGTCCAGTGGAATGCATTTCCTCCCTGAAATAATGTAGCGATGTTTACTTCATTTGCAAAAATCCATAATCAATGGATGCATTTGATGTTGTAATCAAATGCATAATTATGCAAAAAAAAAAACAAAAAAAACATCATGAATTACAGTGAAAGTGTGCTACTGTAGTTTGGATTAGGTTTAAATAATAAAGAATAAAAAAAAATAAATAAATAATTGAGCACAGGGCTTGCGTTTCTGCTCGCATACCCACAACTGCCTCTCGCTTAATGTTCTTGATGTCCCATTTTGTTCAGTAAACACTCGCTCATTTCATGCTGTTTGTTAAACAGAATCTCTTTTTCCATCTCATCCCCGACATCAAACGTCTGCGGAAAGCCCGCGGTTCTTTGCATACTTAAAAACCTTAACAAGGTGTGCAGGCAGGAGGGGTCCCGATAAACACTCCTTTGATGTCTGTGTGCTTAAGTTCACCAAGGCGGCATCGTAATTTCCTCATTTCTCTGAGGTCCGTTGCCCTAAAATGATTACAGATCGCTATTTTAACTGTACTCGTACAGCTGAGCAGCCTCATGCCAGAACGTGTTTTTTCCGTCCCTGCTATGCTTTGTTCTCTCAACTTGTCATTACTGTCTGTAATCAAAGAAGGAGAGATACGAGACTTAGATTTACAGTGGTGTGTTTTACAGACACACTAAACCACACTATCTGTGATCTTTTGTTTCGGGCTGGCATGTGGTCTCAGTGAGTTGCAGTGAAAGAACATGACTTTATGATGTATTGGATAACAAATATCTGGAATCGGAGGAAGAGCAGGATTGTTAGCTAGATATTTTTGTGTTAACAAAGAACAGATGTGACTTAAAGATTGGCACCAGTCTTACAACATATATTTTTGAATGAAAGTTGTTTTTTTTTTTCCTTTTAGTCGTATGTTTTATTCAGATTGTCTTGTCTTCGGTATCCTTACTTCTTTGTCTGCTGTGACTCGACTCGTCTGTTTCATCAGCTCAACACACTTCAGCACACGCTGATGGCTGCTTTATTGGCACATCACAAGCACGGCAGACTTTTCCAAAGCAGAAGCCGACAGTCATGTTGTGTTCATTATACAGCAATAATAATCCCAAACAGAAGCATTCAGAGTATTTATTTTGTTCCCTTTGTTCATGTGCAAACCATTTTTTGCTGTCTAAATTGCTTCTTGAATTTCCACTTCACATGAATAGACGCTTCACGTCCTGCAGGACTGACTTGGCTTTTAAACTGCAGGAATATTTTTTTTTTCTCTCATTTTGTCAAAGTAAATAACTTTTGCTCGCTTTTTCTCAGTGAAAATCATTGTGGTGGTGGCTGCAGCAGTGACTGTGTCACGACTGATTTCTGTAGATGCCGGTTTTGTGTTGGGTTTTTTTTTGTGTGTGTGTGTTTGCTTTGGCAATATGTTTCACCCTTTAATGAGAAATACTGATGCATTTTTGTCCTTTCAATGTTTTTCTTGTGGTTGTATATGAGCAACGCTCTTCCTCAGAGAATAATCACTGATGCAACCTTGTAGAAATGTATGAAAAGTAATGAACCTTTTGTGTGTGTATACATATACACAAGTGTGTGTTTTCATCCAGAATAAGTTCTATTTTATCATATTAAAATTATGTTTATTTGAATAATTTGTTTCTGCTCCTTTTGCACCATCTTTGTGTTGAATACTTCAGTTTCTCTCCAGCAGTTCCAAACTCTCCATCTCCGTCTCTTTCCCACTTCCTCGTCCAGCGATCCCTCTCTCCTCTCCTCTGTGATCATCCTCTCTGTCTATTCCTCTCTCATCTGTGCCTCCCTCTCTCCACCCCTCTGTTCTGCTCTGGTGTCCAGGGGCCCGAGGGCGGAATTAGTTAGAAAAATGGTGTGAGAATGACACAAACCGAGAACGGGAGGACACCGAGAGCAAGAGTGGAACAGACTGCCGTAGCCTAGTGTCTTGTCAAGCGCGTGACACTGATCCAGTACAGTATCTGATGGGGTGTCATCCATTACCCTGCACCGCAAGTGACTACAGTAAAAAAGAGAGAGAGAGAAAAGTATTTGAAATCAGTTTCGTGCTGGAAATGTTTTCAGGTTCCCACAGGACTGTGATGGCAGGACCTCTTGAGGAGTCATTTTTCTTATTTTATGCTAACAGCGGCGACAAGCAGCTTGAATTTCAAAATATCCATATCCCCGTTCTCTACATGAGCGATTTTTTTTTTTTTTTAGGAAGCAGCTACAGATTCAGCATTTTAGGAGTTGAGAAGTTTGTGATTTGTGATCTAAAGCTATAAGTTTGTGAGCTTTTGAACCATTATGAGTACCTGTCTGATATTTACGTAGATCTCGCTTGATTGGAATATATACACTGGACATATATTTATAGAAAATGCATTTTGAAAACTGCATGTTTTTGTAACATGAAAAAAAAATCAGAAGAATACACACATAGTCACACCAAACTGCATGAAATCCCCAACAAGCGTGATTTTCCTCTCACAGTCTTTCCTTTGTGCTATAAAACTGTTGGACTCGGCCTCCAAATTGCTGTTGAATTGATGTTCAACAGCTGATGATAATGTGGCAATTTATGCTTTTCATAATTTATGAAAAGCACAAAACACCCAACGCACATTGATGACTCTTCGTACATACAGTGTTAGGAATAATGTTAGGGTTAACCCGAACCCTGTGCAGTTGAATCACACAAGTACCATTCACAGCATACATCTGTTTCACTACTTTCTAAAGACATATAGCACTTTTCAGGCAGGAAATGATTCAGAGTGCATAAGAATAAATCAGTAACCCTTTCACATCAAGCTGAGAGTTTGTCTTTGACCATGAGGTCTTTTTAAGTAGTTTTGGTCAAAATATACAGTATGCTGCAGTTTGAAAGTAAAGTGAATAAAAAAAGGAATACATAAAATCACTGAGATATAATATTTGAAAGCATGAGGGTGCATGCTTTTTGTGTTCAGTAGTTCATTTTGTTGGCGTCGGAATACTGCTTGGGAGCACGTTAAAGTAGCATATATGTCCCTGTTGTCACGACTCTTCTCTTTAAAAACAACTGTTTTGACATGAGCGGTGCATTTGTATATGCTGTTTGTGGCAGTCAGGTGAAATTGTGGTTGAAAGCATTAAAAAGAAAAATAGAAGGTGGACAAACAATGAATGAATAAATTAAAAATCAAAAAGGAAAAATAAATGACACGCATGAAAACAGCTTTTGTTTAAACCCTGTTTTGAATCACTGAAATGTTCTAGGTGAGTATCGAGGTGTCCTTTCAGTTTCAGCTCATATTGACCTTTTGACCTGCATTTAACTTGCCAGTAAGTTCAGAAAAGTTCAGCATTGCATTTCAATTTGTTTATCATTACTTTTTAATTTTCTCAAGAGCAGTATTATTTTTCCACTCGGATGCATTTTAAGTGAAGTAAATGTGACTACAAATCTTCCGCAGTCTTTCCCAGTCTGCTGGTATTTTATTTGAAATTGTTGTCTTCTCTATTTACTGCATCTGCAGCTATGAAGAGTTACCCCCACCCCCATCATTGATTATGTTTCTATATGAATCTGTTCATGCCTCGGCGTGTTGATGGAAATGTGCATAAATTGATATCAATGAATTAATGACGGATGAATGAAGCATATATTTTTTTGGTTCCATACCTGAAACTTCTAGGATGCAGAGAATGAAATGAATACTCGGTGAGCTGTGTTTCTATTTTTACATTTTCATGTTAGTTTGGATTATGTGTAGTTGTTTATTAAAGTATGTCACATTACCATAGAGGGGATGGCGCCGCTGTTTTTGTCAGCTGCACCGCCAGTGTTTTGACGAGCCTCCACATTCAGATGGTCAGAAAAGACAGACACACACGACGCATGTCCGTGTGTGTACCCAGAGCCTCGCGCTCATTATCATATATAATATGTCCATTATCATATTCTTAATTTGCACCCAAATGGCACAAAGACACAAAAAGGGACTGTGGGGATGCAGAACAAAATTCCATAGTAGGGTCATAAATCTTCCTTCCTCATTGCCCCATGCTCGCTTAGTGGCACACACACAGACACACACACGTCTGTCAGATGTGCACTGCAGTAATTAGGTCTTTCAGGTTATGATAATGTTTATGTTGTTTTCTGGTTCATCTGCTCACTTGTGCACAGAATGCCATTAATCACACAGTTCTGTGTGTGTGTGTGTGTGTGTGTGTGTGTGTGTGTGTGTGTGTGTGTGTGTGTGTGTGTATAACAAGAGACAGCAATGAAGCCGCTGATATAATTTGCAGACAAACAGATACAAACTGACAGGTCGGCTTATGGTACGCTCACAGCTGCCATTGCAGGTACTGGATGTTACTGACAGTTACAGTATTTCATGTTAGTAATCATTACATTGCATTGAATTCAATTAGAATTGAATAGAATGGATAATACTTCTGTTAATCCCAATAATTTTTTAGTACCCACCTTTCCCCTTTTTTTAAAGTTTGGTTATCATGGACTGTTCTATTAATGATAAAGTTTGTGGCTTTTATTTTTGATATTATCCAACCTTAATATTTGAATGGAATCATGCTCTCATATCAACATTATTGAACATTGTCACATATTTTCACATGTCTGGCATCGCTTTTTGAAATAAATAATAGATCGTCTTTCTGATAAAAAGAATTTTACTACATTTTTCAGACTCTGCTTTTGTAAAACCATGTATTACTTTTTCTGTGGTAGCCTTTTTTTGTCATTCTCACTGTTGTTATCATGAGTAGAACGATGCACTGTCATGTTGAAATTGCCAAAAATATTATTTTGGTACTTTACCAAAACCAATACGCATGATTCTATTACAAAATCACTGTCATTTGATTTTTCTTCCCCCTGCTGTAACCTCGGTTTTCCACTGAAAATGAAGTACTAATACAACCAAGTGGGTGTGTAACACACCTGAATGTTCAATGAACAGAGAAATCAGTGAGCAGACAGAAGTTTCATTTATAACAAAAACAAAAAGAGAGAAAGAAAACAACATCTCCATGGACTTCAGCTGAAATCTGGTGTTATATTGTTCCTGGGGTATACTGCATGTTTTTGGTTTTCCTTCATTTTCTGCCTTTTGTCACCTTTCATTTCATCCTCCTACTCTTCATTTCTTTGTTCTCCTGCTCTGTTAGTTTTTTTCCTGCACAACAAAAACTCATACATAGAAGCTGATATCAGACATGATGTTGCCTGTGAAATATGCCTTATGTTCAAGAGGAAACATCAAGTATGTGATTTTGTGTTTGTGTGGAAGATAACTAATTGAGGTAGTGGGGTTGGAATGTTTTTTTTTTTTTTTCTTAGATGACCAAAATAACCTCAGACTCTGGGTGGGAAAATATGTCGCCATATTTTTGTGTGCGGTTTTCTACAAACTGCACTGGCTAACTGACCATGGCCTCGCGGGACGCCTGATATAACAACAGTCAGTCTTTGTTCTCTTCTCCCCAAAAGCACTGCAGCTAAAGTTTGATCCCTTCTGTGTGGATCTGCTTTACGTTTTACGATGATAAAATTCCACAAATGGCCCCTTTTAGCATAAAGAGGAGCAGAAAATGGATGGACGGACACATTTTACCCTCATTGCATTGTTTCATGCTGTTTTCAATCCTGATAATTTATCTCCTAATAAATGTCAATAACGTTTCAGTGCATGCTTTATAGATTGATCAATATTTGTCCCAAAGCATGCCGTCCAACAGCAAATAATTTCCACATGCCAGCTCTCTTAAAACAATAGTATTGGCTCACTCAGCTGTAGTCCATTACCTTTGAGCTTACAAGGCTGAAACACTTAAAACCCATTCATCAGTTCTCTGACAGGGCAACCTACTGCAAACAGATCCAGTCATGCAGTGAATCCTCTCTGCGAGCCCCTGCCTCACCACGTTTCAACTCCTGACCCGAGCGTCCACCTGCACAGAGACTCTTTCATCATACAACACATCTTCTTTATGGCTCGCTCACTCACTCGCTCAAATACACACACTCACACACACACACACACACGGGACGCACACGTGCAGGCTCAACGTAGCACACCTCCACACGCACGCATGAATGTACGCGCAGGTTTTAAAGCTTCATCACCTTTAACCTTTTGACCCCAGTTAACTAACTAACCTCTTGTTATCCCCCCCCATCCCGTTTGCTGCGTCTCTTTGTGTGGGGCCCTCCCTGAAAAGACCCAGTCATGCAGCACAGGTAGCCTCTGGGCAACTTTGGCTTTCACTCTATCAACATATCCATCTCTTTTCTTTCTGAATCGACACTTGTTCACTTCAGGATTTGAACTCCTAACCTTTGCTTTTGCTCGGCCATTTCCTCTCATCTGCTGTTTTTGAGGGCCTTCATGCGGTTGCCATAGGCGGGACGCTCAGAGGCTACAGGCTGGATACTTCTCCACATTTGAACTTGATCTCAGTGTTTACATGCCGGTCTCGTATCTCTTGCGCTCGGGATATGCATGAGGTGGAAAAAAAAGCGTATCAAAACATGATTATTACTGTTTTGTAAGCCACGATTTATTCAAGGCGTGGAGGTTTTATTGACGGAAAACTTTGTATTGAAACTGGATGCAGAACATTTATTTTCAGACATCAAGGATTTCCTTAAAGAATTCAGTGTTTTTCCACATGAACTCCCGACCTCCATGTAGCATGTACTTTCTGGCGTCCCTCAGCACCAGGACTGGAGTATTAAGAATCTGCTCGCTAAACTCATTAACTCTGAACTTGATACTTTACAGCCCGATGTTGTCGTCCTGTTGGGGTACATTTGTAAATCCGTAATTACCTACGAAGCGATTTTGTTAAATAGAAAAGCGAACTGTTTGTCAAAAACAGCCTGAAATGGAAACAAATCTTTAATTGAATCAACTGAGATTGAACTGTTGCCAAGTTTTCTCAAGGTGGTTTTCCTAACGCTCAGACATGTTCTCGAGCTTCGCTTGGCAGTCTTTTCCAGCACCGTAGCCAGTTTGTGTTACTGTCAGTGCAGAACTGTTGGTTTCTGGACTCATAAAAGGAATTTTTTTTTTTTTTTTTTTTACCTGTTCTGAACTAAAAAAGAAAAAAAACCTCAGAGAGGAGCAGTCTTTGCTTGGTCCACAATGCACAGTTACACTGTAAGTAAAATGATAAATATATTAAGACAAGGAGCTTCAACTTCTTCTTTATTTAGGCTGGTCCTCTGACTCTTGGCCCAGTTTTGCAGCCCGAAATGCTTGGAAGAGAAAATAAGTCTTTAAAGTGAAGGTATCTTTTCAAGGTGGAATGACTTCACTGGCAGGAGTTACTTTTTTTTTTTATTCCCGTTTCACCCCTTTAAAAACATTTTTGTAGTTTTACTGCCTGCTGCCATTTGAGCCTGTGAAGTCTCTCACGGCTTTGAACTGTATATACCCATGCCTTCGAGCATCGCCACTATTTGTGCACTCACCGGCGTGGGTTACATCGGGGCCACATGTCAGAACGGTTCGTAATCAAGCACCAGTCAACAAAACAATGGCTCAGGCATTCCTGCGGCCTGCATGTGGATTGGCAGCGGCGTGAGTCCGAGCTGGTCCGTCCTCCGCTGTAGCTGTGAGTGAACAATTAGGACGCTTTCACTCAGGATAAATGGTCTTTACCGCTAAGTAAGTTAGTTAGTTGGTTGAAGTGCACACGCCGAGGACGCACTTGATACCATGGAAGACTTAGCTGTGTGTTAGGAATGAATTTTTAATTATCATGCGAAAAGTGCTTCCCATGAATAGTAAACATACAGTCCTCATTGCTTGTGTGTTGAATAATGAATTAGTTACAGCACCAGCAGAACGTTATATACAATATTGATTGATTTTTTTTTTTTTTTTTCTATTTTTGTAAAGATTTGCTGGGGGTGTGATAGAATCGTGTCAGTATCCAACTGCTGCCGAACGACTAAAATCAAGAATAAACCTGATCTTCACTGCAGTGATTGAAGCTGCTTCACCATATAAGTGTTCTCTGCATGATTAAAATTCATAGAAAGCCGAGCTGACAATTTTACCTCAAACCAACAAGGAAAACCCTGCTAATAGTCCAATTTTTAGTCAAATATTTTTATAAAATCCTAGTGTTTTATTCCATAATGTTATTTTTACATCCACATATTTGTTGATTTCAGATAGCCTCACTCCTTAAACCACAGGCATCAAATTCAGCTTTGCAGAATGCATTAATGCACATTTTGCAACACTGGAGTTATTTTGTAGTGGAAAAAAAAAATCTACCACAGTTGTTCCAGGACAGTTTCCAACAAATAAAACATTTCCCTTTTTTAATACTTGAAACTTGACGGTTTCGTTGTAAAACCCATATAATGCGCTTTATCACCTGCATAAATCATCAAGTCTGGATGACTCGTAACTGCATTCCCCGACAAACCGAGGACCTTTAAAAGTTATTTTCTTTCACTCACATGGCCAATCATCCAGCGCACGTTTGAGTAGCAGGCAAGTTATGACCTGCTGTCTCATCCTGCTGCTGAAACCGGCATCTGTGGTGGAAGAAGCGAAGAAAACAATAACTGAACGGAGATGAACATATCTCTCTCATTTGATTAGTGAAAATGATACATATTTCTAACATCAGACATATGATTTACCTCTCAAGTTAAACCAAAGATCTCAATACCCTGGTTGAGCCGAGACGTCTTCATACTGGTAAAGCTTTGTGACGACTTTCATTGAATATTTGAGTGATTCAGTCCATTAAGAGCAGGCAGTGTTTTATTTCCCTCTTTTTTCACTGCCTGATGAATGTGATGAAACCCCTTCACACTGTCCAATTTTAAAATTGGATTTGATCAACAAGAAAGCTCGAAACAAAATAGAGCTTTTCTTCTTCTCTTTTTCTTTTTCTTTTTTTTTTTCCCATCCCTCCTTTTCTCCCTCACACTCACACAGAGGATCTCTGTTGAGATTGTTGTGCCCCTGCTCGGTAACCACTGCTCCAGTTCCCACAAGCTCCACCACAGCTCATTTCAGAAAGTAGTACTTGTGAGAGCAGCAGACCCAAGATAAAAGTTAATTAGGACTGTGGGAGCAAAGGATCAGTCAGAAATAGGGACAAAACAACAGAGATCTCAGTTAAAGGAGTAACCTGACATTTTGGATAATGCTATCCTAATCTTACTCCGACCTTGACAGACCATTTCCCATGTGGACTTCTGGGATTCAGCTTTGACATGCCAGCACTTTATCACCGTGATCACAATGTACTGTTAGCCGTAAGTTAGCTCATTAGCTTTCGACTGAAGGCGCCGTTTTCAAAGAAGAATGAAGCACTAATGATGTGTTTTTATGTTAGCTCAAGAACAAATTTGGTTTTTATTCCCACAATGTGTAATCCCCAGAGGGGACAAACGGCATGCTAGCAAATAGGAAAATGTTGGCAACTTGTGTTGATATCGTGAGCAGATTACGTTTGACATTATGGATGTAAAAAGTGCTGTGGTGAAAAGAAAGAAAGTAAACTTCTTTCAGGCTTTGTTTATAAATGGAGTGTAGATATTATTGGTAGGATGGGGAGATAGCTCGAGCAATTGTGCTTGATTATGCAAGCTGGGTGGGAGAGCAAAAGAGAGGCGAGAGGAGCGTGGTCAGTAATGTCTCTGTAATAGGGTCAGGAGAAGAAGTCCATTATGAAATTCCCCTGCGGCTCTATTTATAGTGACCTAAGGAGGGAGGAAAGGAGAGACGAGGGAGATGAAGAGGTAAAAGAGGAAGGAGAGAGGAAGCCAAAGAGGAGGACTTTGAAAGGAGATGGTGTGTGTTTGTGTGTGTGTGTGTGTGTGTGTGTGTGTGTGTGTGTGTGTGTGTGTGTAAGGATGCCAGGGAGCAAAAGCAGGGAGATGAAGTGTTGGGAAGGAGCGAAGAAAAGGCGGGAAATGGGGATTGAAGATGAGAGCAGGAAGTGTGGAAATATGCCAGGGAGAAAAAGGGACGGGATGTTGGGAGGACTGAGGAGGAGGAGAGAGACACAGCACAGGAGGAGAAGGAGGAGGAGGAGGAGGAAAGATTGGCCAGCCGAAAGAGAAAAAAAACCAAGTCGTGCATTCAGAAGGAGTGAAGGTGGTAAGACGAGAGGAGGGATCAGAGAGGAGGAGAGGGGTGGTGAGCCTCCAGATGGAGAAAGGCATGAGCAGTGAAATGTCTGATCCAATTTTATCTTCAGCTCTGAATGAAATAGCCAAAATATGTGAAAATCTCCAAAATGAAATAAGCCCGTAAGCCGTGCTTTATCATTTGATTTTACGCCATCTTTATTATTCTGCGCATGTGTCTGCGCGCGTGCGTGCGCCTGTGCATTGTGCCAGTTTTCTTCTGCACGGAGTAATAATCTACCCAACTTGGCAGAGCGCAATGTATTAAAATGTCTTTTGATTGAAATGAGTGGAGCAATGCGAGGCAATATGGATAAAGCAGATAGGTGACGGACGAAACGGAGGGAAAGAACTACAGGAGATACACAGCCACCAGTGCATCTGAAAGGAACGGAAGGGGAGATCCAGTCGTGCACAAAGTGGCCGTGTGGGTGGAGGTTGATGTGGAATGTGCCTCCAGGGAAGTGACCTAAGAAAGAAGGATGGCTAAATCTGTGTCATTACTCCCAAGCAAAAGAAGAAAGAAAGTAGGCTGCAGGATAAAAGGACAGGAAGGACTGCAGAGGATGTGCACCTTCGCCTCATATGCATGCAGGTTTTCTAAAGAAATCCAGAAAGACGTCCCAGGGCCTTGTGAGACCGGTACACAATCTAATCACAGAGAGAGATAGAGGCGCACAAAGAGTAACAGACAGGTGGGAAATATGCAAACACGCATTGAATAGTTGGGGGCTGGATAACAAGATGGATCATACAGCACCGACATACATCCAGCCGGCAAGCCATGTTATCAGTAGTCAGCCTCTCAGAAAGAAAAGAAAAAAAAAAAAAACATTATTCTATCTCTCTGAAAATAGAAGTCCTTCCTTCGCCAATGTTTTGATATTCTAATGCACTGCCCCGTGCTGGCTGCCTGTATTAATAGTGATACTGAGCTGTGATAGTAGAACATGAATGAAAGCAAAGCCCTGCTTTTCCCTCAGGCCTGGGATAAGGGAGACAGAATCCATCTGGAAGATAACATTACACAGCAACTTGCACAAGTTTTGTACCCCCACAAGCTTACATAAGACTATGCATATGAATGAGATTTTTCCATCTGCATGTGGATGTGTGTGACGGCCCCACATTTGTGTGTGTAATGCAAAATGAAACTTGTGCATTACGGAGCTGATAACTGCTCTTCATGATTGTAAAATGACTATAATTATTTTTCTCTGACGGTCGTGTGTGACTGCCTGTTTCTCCCTGTTTTCTTATCTGTTTTTCTCCCGGCTGAATGCTTCGCTTTATTACGCTGGTGTTACTGCAGTATCACTGCATTATTCAATCCCTGACAGACCCTGTGATTAAACAATTTTGTCGTGATTTGTGAACCACAGTCCTCGCTATGTGTCACAAGGAATACAAAAGTTTTTTTGTTTTTTTTTATGCTGGAAATGTGGACGAAATACCCAGCTACCGCTGTTGGAAAAAAAGAAAAGAAAAAGTGACTTCAAGCTGACAAATTTCTGGAGTGTTCCTGATGTTCCTAAAGAGGCGTAAAGAGGAGGAACTGAGACACGGCGAGGAAGATTTGCCCTACATGGCCCATCATCACTGGTCCTCACACCACTGACCTAGTTAAGATGAAAGTGCTGGCATTGGAACCCTCAGTCCAGCTGAAGGACTTGAACACTCTGGCTCTTGTGTGACCTCGCTGTGATTGTAGCGCTTGATAGGGTGACTTTCGGGGGTCCGCCCACGCGCCGGGCCCCGTGAAGCGGGCTTACAAAAAAAAAACAAACAAAAAAAACTGGAGCCGAAGCCTCATTGCTCGCTGCTCAACCTTGAAAGAGTGGAGTCGGATACAAACCCCCGCTGTGGACTGTCCTGCGGCGTCCAGCGAGGTGTGTCCGGACGCCTAAGCCAACTTGCGCTGCAGAAACTGGAGATAAGCAGTAGCTTAAGAGCTATTTCTGGACAAACGAAGCGCTCCCAAGCTCTTCATATGAAGCCGTGTTGTTGATGTGTCTCCCCTGTCTCAGAACACCACAGAGAGCGCCGTCAAAAATCTTGAAATGAGGAAAAAAAATGTATTAAAAAAAACCCCAACAACCCAGAAATAGCCGCAGCTGTCCACTCCCACCACTGCGGTGTCGCGCTATGTCTGTCTTGTCCAATAAATCTAAGTATTGTTTATGTACACTCCAGACTCTTCTCACATTTTCACACACATTTTTTCTTATTTGCATGAAAAAGCCATGCTATTATAGTCCATTTTTGCCCTAAAACTTTTGAGGAAACTGTCTTATTAAAAAGATAAAAGGTATGCAAACATACCATGGGTGAGAGAGAGCGAGAGGTACACAGAGAAACAATATACAAGTTGAAATTCCACGCATGTAAATGTACTTTACGAAGACATTCATTAAATAGAATATCTACAGCGGGCTCTCACACTGCCTACCTGCAGACACCCACTCATCAGCTGCTCCTCTGCTGCCTGCGTCCTTGATTAAAACGTGCACGCCCCCAATTGTATATGCATGTGATATACGTCCAACTGCAGCGTGCGGCGCTCTCAGTATGACTCTCCACCAAGAAGCCCGGCTGATGATGTTTACGCCTCAAGTCAAGTGCAGCGGGAAAACACTGCGTATTATTTTATGATAAACACTTTTCTTTTCATCTCTTTCCTCCCACTTATTGTTTTAATTAGTCTGCTTTCATCTGTAGAGCAGTGACCTTGCAACACAAAACATATCGGCCATATTTGCATCTCTGCTATTTAAAATAGGTTTTAAAGAAAAAGCTTTTTTATTTTCCACTTGTAGAAACTATCAGCCTTTTTTTTTTTTTTTTTCGTCTTTTTCTTATGTTGAGGAGTCAAAACTTTTGGCAACAGCCAAATGAAATGTCACAAAGTTTTCATCAGAACAGTCGTGGGATCATCGAAGTCAATAGATTTAGTCTTTTTCGGGTGAATATGTGGAGTATATAATCTATTCTGTAATCATGCAAAATGTGTGAAGCGGCACTGAACAGGCATCATGTCAGGGAAAAAAGTAACAGAAGAGCTCACTTAAAAAAAAAAAAATAATTGAATACAAAAAAATTGAAAAAACCAAAGAGTTTCAACTTTTTATCTGTAAAACTGTTTGACATATAGATTGGAAATGTGTTTTTCAAGGTCGCTGCCATTGAACTGCTCATAAAAATGTACATAGAGTACGTGCATTAGGACAGTGAATTCCCACCTCCACTGTGCTTGCACACATTCAGATGTGCAAAATGTACAGACGTGGAACTCTAAAGGCCACGAAGTGCACAACGCATTTGCATAACTGCATATGTACACGCAAATGCGTACACATATACAGTAGTAGCAACCTACAGTGGGTCTGTTTAAAAATGCATGGACACGGACATTTCCTCAGACAAGCAAGTAATAACAACGCGCAGAGCAGTATGAGCTGAAGACGTGTGTTGAGCTGATAACTAAAGTCATCTTAACTTCCTGAATTATAATTTTAGAGAAGAAAAAAGGTGCATGTAATAGATACCATATTTGTTTAAATGTGGGGGTTTTACGTTTACGTATGTGTGTGTGTGTATAATATGAATTGTACCCTTCAGTGTACAAATATGTCTTCAAATTAAAAAGTGTAGAATCACATGTTGAAAGGATGATTAAAAAAAAAAAAAAAATTGTTTTAAAATATACACACCGCACCACTTCACAAAATATTTCCTTTTTTTCAGTCTGTGTGGAAAGAAGACTTTCTCATAGTCCTGAGATCCACTTCAGCAATAGACATACAAAGAAAAAAAAAAGTGTACAGTTTGTCTTCATTCCACAAATAGAGCCCCTCTTAAGTTCTTTGTTAATTGAGGCCAGCTGTAGTCTGACAGAGTCACCTTTTGCAGGCAGGGCCATAAATCTAGTCCCAGGCTTTAGTCTGGGCCTTTGAAAGTCATGCATATTGAAGTCACGGGACGCCAACCAGCTGTCACTGTCTGCTCCATTGAAATAGTCTAGCATTCACAGATTTTCTGCTGTTATGAATTACTCGGTGTTACTCCCAAAGCCTGGAGAAGAAATAATCACCAGCGACAAGGGGTGTGCTGTGTGTGCCGCATTATTTCTTCCAGGGCTTATTTCTGTCATCAAATAGACATAGTCGGCCACCCACTCTGAGAGAAACTGATATCAAATGTGACTCGATACAGACGTTGTTTTGTTTTAAGCTCCATCTGATTACCACAGTGAATTGACCTCAAAATGAAGACATTTGCTCCCAGAAAAATTTGCTTTGTACCTTTAATAATAATAATAATTATAATAATGGTGTTTTTTTTTGTTTTGTTTTTGTTAAATCACTGTGCTGTTCATGTCCTTAACTTCACAGATCCCTCTCCTTTAGCGTATGGAAGTGTCTCTTTTCAGATTATATTCAAATATATATAAAGTTAATTAATCCGTTTGGATAAAAGTAATGAAGAGATTAACTTTTCTCGGTTTGCATGTCTCCCCGTGTCTTGAATAATACGACTACTGTCAAAGTGCAGATTGAGGATAAAAACCATATTAAGTTTCAAACGGATCCAGACGATGACATGTGACCGCTCGGTGTTTCATTTGAGGAAGGACAGGACACTCCGGTATGAGGTGCGTAATTCCCGGGCATGTCATGTCGAGTAGTTCAACTGCCTTAACCCATCCCTGATCTCTTTTCCAATAAACATAATATGCTGTGAGAAACGTTGACAGTCCGCACACCTGCATACTGGTAGTGTACGCTTTATCAGACTTTTTTCTTTTTTTTTTGTTTTTTTCAACCACCATAACCTTCCCAATCAAGCCTTCATCTCCTGAAAATAAATCAGGGTGAGTCAGTGAGTCAGAAATACATGAATGATGATAAGAAGTATGGTGATTCATTTCTTTATCTATTTCCACGCATGTGAGTGTGGTTGCAATATGAACATATTTCATTTACATAGTGTATTTGTTCTTTTTTTTATCACTTGAGCGGTGTCAAAATGCTTTACACTCATATTCACATTCACTCATTCATGCACACACAGCCAGAACTGCAGTACAAAGTCTTTTCCCTCTGTTGGGATTGACTCATGGACAAACTGAGACGCCGATCAGGACACTGGTCTAACAGCACAGCCTCAGCTGCCTCCAAAGAAAGGTAGAACACAACCATAAAAACATATTTACTCAACAATACTGTGTCCTATATACCGATGGAAAAATGACAAATCAAAGCAGAAAGAAAAAAAAAACAACTTTTTTTTAATTGACAAAGATTGAAAGCGCTACTCTCCATAGCATCCTTTCAAACCTAAACATCTCAAAGAGCGTGCACGATTCCGTTCAATAATGTGTTTTGTAATTCCCTTTGTACTTCAATTCTTTGGTTTCTCTGCTCGGTGGCCATAGATTAAAGGTACATTGTAAGAAAAAAGTGGATAACCGAAACTTTACCGAACTGCTATTGTTACAAAGCATGAATAATTCAGGAGCAAACGGGTAAACACCGACGCTGAGCGCTGAAGACACAGTGTGAGGCTGAAAAAAACATGTTTCCAAAGAACAACTCTCAAAAGAAGTACTGAAATGAAATTATGATTGAAAAAGTGCTCCTATAGGTGAATATCTAATAAGAGTTAATCTCTGCCGCTATGTGGATGTTCTGTTGCATGCTTCCTGAGTGGATGTGTGTGGCGTGCGTGTGTGTGTGTGTGTGTGTGTGTGTGTGTGTGTGTGTGTGTGTGTGTGTGTGTGTGTGTGTGTGTGTGTGTGTGTGTGTGTGTGTGTGTGTGTGTGTGTGTGTGTGTGTGTGTGTGTGTGTGTGTGTGTGTGTGTGTGTGTGTATAAGTGAGATGATACGCTATCCCTCTGCCAGCTCTTCATTCCTCACTCCTCTCAGTTTCCATCTCTCTGTATCTTTCTAAACTCTCTCAATTTCCACCACACACCTTCACAAAATTCAGATAAGTGTTTTTTTGTTTTTTGTTTTCTTTTAGGTTTAATTGAATGTAATATAAAGTGTGTGTGTGGGTGTGTGTCTGTTTTGTTGGATGATTGTAGGCAAGAGCCCTGTGGGCTGCAGCTCTGGGTAATCTGAGCTCCAACAATGGGAATTTGTATTTTCCTGTGCTTGAGAAACAATGTGTGAGTGTTTGTGTGATGGAGAGAAGTTGGAGGGGAAGAAAGATAGCAAGAAAAAGAAAAGTCTGTTCCTCCATGTGTTTTTGTATTTGCACAACAACACTCTCATCTGTGCGTGTGTGTGTGTGTGTGTGTTTCTCAGTTGCACATGTTGTTGTTGCAGCTGCTGCAGATTCAACTAGCTGATAAAACATGGAGAAGTATGATCTCATGATTTCCACGGCTTCTGCGCTGATAGACATCTCAGTCGACTCGCGGTGCTGAGAACACAGGACTCCGACACGCAAACAAACAGGCCTCCATGATGCGTTTTGACCCTATAAGGCTTTAGGTTACGGGCATGAGCGCCGTTCACACACGTCCCGAAGTCCTGAACTTTTCCAGCATTAATCACTGAGCTGTGTTTAGGAGTGAAAATAATAAAAATATTCAAACTAATTAAAAATTTAGTGCAATAATAACATCAAGTCTATATTTCTTCATTTTTTGATCATTACCAACATTATCTAGTTAAAATGCAAAATCCTGTTAAATATTTAAGGGCAGTGTGGAAACCTTTGTGTAGGATAAGCTGTTTTTCTTCTCCATTTTTTTTTTAAATATATAACATTGTTACTGTTGTCATTGCTTTTCTTATTTTTTGTTTGTATTTTTTTCTTTTGTCGATGCTGCAACAATGCAAATTTCCCCACGGTGGGACGAATAATGGATTATTTTATCTTATCTTATCATATCTTATCTGACAACCCCCCCCTGATTCAGCGTCTCCGGCAGCCTCGGCAGCAGTGTGGGATCAGGCTGGTGACCACCATGAAAAGACGCACGGCTGTTTGTTGCTATTCCACATGATACAGTATGAATAAATGCATTGTTCAGTCATCTAATCCAGCCATTCATGGGTGTAATCCTGATGCTAAACTCACTGCTCGCTGCTCATCACACAAATGCCTGTTCCTTACAAACACGAAAAGGAAATGATTTGATTTTCTAAAGGTAGAAGATTTTATGCCAACAAGGCTTTGTTACAACAAATAAATAACCTACTAAACACACATTTACTTCCTGATTGTGCTGGAAATATTGTATACATTTTGCAGTCCCCTAAAAAGTTCCTTTGATCAGATCTTAAGTTCAAAGTAATGTTCAAGTGAGCAGGACTGATTTTGGATCACTCTTTCTTAAATATTGCAAATATTTCCATATAAATGCTGATATGAAGGCAGAATGCATGTCGATATGGATTTCCCAGAACCTTCTTTATTCAGCTTCTCTAAGTTGTTAAGAAAGCACTAATGTTCACCTCATCCAGTGAAGTATTTCCAAGCTGATAATCAAATCATGCAGACTTTTAATATTTCAAATATATTTTGAATCACAAAAATATATAGATATATTTTTATTCCACTGTGTCAGTATTATAACAGTAAAGTGCAAGAGCTACTTTACTAAGAGTAATAATAAAAACCCACTCCATTTCACCTCCTCTTTTTCCTCTGCCGCCAATTCTTGGTGTTCTGTACCTGCTCGATAGGTCAGAGTTGGTTCTTCGATGTTCAGACGCCATTGGTCACTCCCGATGTCATAATTCTTCACAGATATACAGATATTTATTGGTTGGGGGGGTTGCAGGGAGTCTGAGTCGAGCAGATCTGCAGGCTTGAGTGAAGGGGTAAATGTGTTTTTTTCGGTATATATTTACTACTTACCGTAAATCGAACCTGGACATTGTTCTGCTACAGCCATCCATTACTGATGACAGCGTTCAGCCAGGACGTTTATGAGCCGAGCTGTTAGGATCAGTAATTCACTTTGTCAGAAGATGAGGGCTGAGGAGTTGAAGGGGAGTGGAGGGGCTGGGGAAGAGGTAGTCTTGGAACAAAACATGAAAACAGGTAAATGTGAGATTTAGAAAAGAGGAAACTGTATTAAACAATAACCTTTCTGAGACAAAGCCTTCATTCAGAGGAGCACCCCTTTTTCTCCCGTCCCTCAGCCTTTTCTATGGCTATCATGTTTCTTTTGCCAATCAATAATTTATAGCCGCCGCTCCAGAGCAATGCGCCGACTCCCCCGGCGCTCTGAATGACAGATGAGGGTGAGAATGACTGTTGGGGCAAAGTGAAAAGCAGGGAGGGTAAAAGCAGGGTGGTGGAAAAAAAAAAATCTAACGACAAATGTAAATAGTGAGAGAGAAGGCAGTGCGGCAAGTGGGAGACCGGCAGACAAATGGAACATGACACTGGATAAATAACCGAGAGCTGCTGGAAATTTTCCACAGATAATGAAATAATGCAGTGAAAATGTCTACAAATTTTCATACTGTGGGAGAACTAATTAGAGAACTGAGAGCGTCGGCTCTGTGACTTCAAAGTGGTGACGCTGCCGCCTCATTTTCCCCCCGTTCCAGTCTTGTTTACCTGCTTTTCAGCTCCAGTCCCACAGCTCACGGCTATTTCCCAGGACAAGCACCACCACTGCTCTCACAGTTGAAGGATTTTTTTTGCGCCATCGTATGAATACATGTTTGTTTTTGTTTTGTTTTTTCCCTATATTGTGTATTTGTGGCTGTAGGTGTGTTAGAACTAAGAAGAGACTGGACTATGACTATGACACACACGTCTCTGCAGCCTTAATGAAACTCAATGATGATGGAGTGGAGGAAAATTACAAGTTTGTGGCGACTGTGTCTTTGTGTGCGTGTGTGAACTTTTAATATACGTGCACTGTGTCTGTGTCCATTTGTGTCCACGGGAGAGAGAGTAAGCCAAAGGCGGCTTCCTCCCCTCCGCCTCCCACCTGCACTTGTAATCCTCTGTGTTTTGGTGACCCCGGCAACCCGGTGACAAAACATTTTTGGCGTCCGTTTGATTGAGGCCACAGGTGGGCGTGAAGTTTGGACAAGAGTGAAAAGACAGCAGAGGGGAGAGAGCAGGATGAAGGATGCAGGAGGAGGAGGAGGAGGAGGAGGTGGAGGAGGAAGTTCCTGGTACCCTCAGGGTTGGCTGCTCTGTCAGTTCAGTTATTTCCTCCTGCTTGCCTCCTGTCTGTCTGTCAGGAGTTTGCTGCTCTTTTTACCGTCCATTGTTGACTGTTGCATAATTTATAACAAACACTGGGTAAAAAAAAAAGACTTAATTTCAGTGAATGGAAAAACATGTGGCATTAACTAAGCAATACATCCTTAGCTTCTAACATTGTTTGATAATTCAATATCCAGAAAAAAGACAACAACAAAAAAAACCCTACCAGAAAACAGAAATACAGCTTTTTCTGTGTAAGTCGCAAATTTATGATACGGAAAGTTGAAGTTATCTTTAAAGAACCTAATGAAGTGCATACTTATTGCACATTTTCATCAATTCTACAGTCAAAATTGAAGAACAAAGAAGAGTTGACAATGATTATGTTGAAGGAAGCCTTTACCTTACCAAATGTACCTGTCCAAGTACTTCAAATCATGTTTAGCCAAGTTCTTGCTCAAGATGGCAATTGCAATTCTGTTTTCACTGATTCAAAATATAATACTTGATGTGTTCAACATTAAAGAACAAGTTAGCTTCGCATTAGAGTTCGTGAATATGTGGATGTCTGAACATCCACACTTCATGTGCACAGAATGTACAAGCAATTGGATAGATGTTAACATTTTTAATTTTAGTTTTAAATAGATAAGCAGTTGTCATTCTCAAGGATGATATATATACTACACCTTTTCACACTGTTATGAAGAGATACATGGCTCCTGAGCCCATACTGTATTTCTCATTAATCCCACTCTCTCATTAAGATTCAAGGATGTTTGTACGAGCTTTAAATTGGATGTTGCACATGCTCTCTGAACAGCTGTGCAGTAATGTGTTCACAGTCGCAAACCTGCTTCAGACATTTAGTCTGCTTGGTATCAAAAAAACACACGGTATTATTGTACTCTCCATGATAAATAAATTATTTTTTAATGCTCACACTGTGTATAACAATTGTCAAGCTATAAAGTTAGTGCTCCAACTGATGGTTGACACTGAGCCACAACTCAGTGTTTTCTTCTGTCACACTTCCGATAAAGTCAATCGAACTGCTGTAAAAAAAAAAAAAGACGGAAAGTAGTCATATTTTGTATCATTCACGTATTAATGCAGACAGGAAAGAGGAGAATATGGACCCGCAGATGTCTGTGAGATGCAGACAGCATGGTGTCTGTTTTGTAGCGTTCACTTTTGTATCGCAACAGTGGCAGACAGAAGCGGGACAGTTTTAGCCACAGCATATGAAATACTCCTTGGCTAATATTACAATCTGCTCGCTGCAGTTCATAACAGATCTTTTGACAACAGTCTTGAGGGAAATCAAAACTGTGGAACTGCTTGAACTGCAAGTCAGACAGACAAAAATTTCTGATAGGCCAGAAATCCACACAGCCGTCTTGCCTGGCAGGCCAGTGATTGTTTAGACAATTTATCAGGTGTTATTATCCACCCTCTGCAAGAAGTGTATGTATGTCAAGGCGCAACCAGCCCGGCTGATGTGTGACCAGTAGGACGCCTCAGTCGGGCTGGATTAGTATGCTCTGTCTGCCTGGTTTAATGTGTTTGAGCAATCCCATAAAGGAACGCCCCTGATGTGGATGAACAGATGTGGAAGTAAAATTCATTTATTTACTCATTTACTCACTGCTGCTCTGTAATTGACTCCTGAAGTCTCATTGTCTTCCGTGCATGTCGGTATCCGCATCTCATTTCTTCCCTTTCTGTCCATTTTACTTTCTTATGCTGTGTTTATTTTTATCAAATTGCAAATCCTGAATATATTTTCAAAAGAGGATTTTACAGGAAGTAATCAGAATACCTCAGTTGGGATAAAAGATGAATTTTATGGCTCAGTGAAAGAGAAAACCTGGGTCCTCTGCCTCCAGCGTGGCAATTATTTGTGATCAAATGACAACAGCATTGTGTAGTCCTCTCAAAGGTCACGGGGAAACCTTGGATGATACTGTTCACTGGTGTGATTCAGAGAATCACCATCAATTATTCAAAGAAAATAGCTCCTCCATTCTGAGTCAAACTCGTGCTCTTGTTAGTCCTCAAAACAAGTCGATAGAGCCGAGCGAGTGAAGGCTGACGCCGACTGTAGTCACTCTAAAGTTTCCCGTTCTTTCCCTCCACAGTGAGAGACGATGACGACTTCCTGAGTCTCAGTGAACTCCCAGAGACCTTCCCCTCGGACCCACCTGAGCCTTTACCTCACTTCCTGTTCGAACCCGAGGAAGGCTACATCGTCAAGAACAAGCCCGTGAATCTCTACTGCAAAGCGACGCCCGCCACGCAGATTTACTTCAAGTGCAACAGCGAGTGGGTCCATCAGAAAGACCACACGGTGGAGGAGCGGGTCGACGAGAACTCGGGTGAGTCGCAGTTTTTACTTCCCCTCAGAAACCTCACCTGTGCACAAACACGTACACGAGCATCCAAGCAGAGATTTTTTTTTTTTCCTTGAAGTAAACCAAAAAGTGGGCGTAGTGCAACAGCCAAGCGGTTTCCTCTTGTTTTGTTTTATATGGTTTCAGACATTTCTGACAGAAAAAATAAAGACCCAGGTGCAGATGCATGTCAGTTCATCCACAGGACAGCTGAAGGAGCACGGTTCAGTGCAAACAGTCGAAGAGTACAAGACTATTTTCTTTGAGAACAGAATATGTTCTTTGCGGGCGTACGTCCAACACACATACGTGAGGTTAAAAATTATGAAACTGATGGAGGAGCTGAAAACAGATAACCACAAACATGCATGTTTAATATCTAGAACAGATGTTATCCCCAGCACTTTAGAGACTGTGCTAAATCTTCCTAGGTGAGCAACAACTGAAAGCCTCTTTAAACACATCCCAAAGTGCACAGATGTGCAAGTACATTCAGATCAAGTCCATTTTCCTCCTCCTGGACGTTAAGCCCTTCACATGCGCGTCCGGCCCTGCTGGTATCCTGCTCTTCGGGATGCGGCCGGCCCCTTTTGTCCCAGCGGTGCCATTCCGAGTAAACAAGTTA
This sequence comes from Salarias fasciatus, assembly GCF_902148845.1. Taxonomy (NCBI): domain Eukaryota; kingdom Metazoa; phylum Chordata; class Actinopteri; order Blenniiformes; family Blenniidae; genus Salarias; species Salarias fasciatus. Next base: position 15,195,805 of record NC_043756.1, read on the forward strand.
AACCCATTATTCAGATGTTTAGGTACGTGTGCAGAGAGGTAGGTCGCATGTCAGACGTGTGCACACAGCTGTCCTGCGGCCAGTACCTGCACAGAGATGTTCACAGGACAGTTTAATAGGATCCACAATGATGTACTGGAGTGCAGCCAAAATTCCACGCTTGTCATTTGACAGCACATGGTATTAGTCTGCTGGCGAGGTAATGATGAATCACGCTGTTGCTCTGGCAGGAAGACAAAGACGTACACAAGCTGGTTTCTTAGACTTAAGGTTGACATGAGCTCGGCTTATGGGTCTCCACCTGCTTGATAATGAGCTCTGGGTCCCAGGAGCAAGTGATTAAGCGCAGGCTGAAAACAGTTTGAAAACTCCTGATTTAAAGTCCTGACAGTGAAATACAGCAGAGCCAACAGTAGCACAGAGAGACCTGCTGGATTTTTATTTTCCTTTTTAAATCAACTGAGAGACAGTAAACACCCCGGACATGTCACCAGTCCATGTCAAGTCAGAGAGACTGAGAAACGTGCACACACACACAGACACACACACACACACACACACACACACACACACACACACACACACACACACACACACTCCTAGGGGAATATTATCAATCACCAAATACCATACCATACGATGCCAATTCTATTTAGCAATACAGTTTGAATGTTTCACTTAATCACCTGAATGTTCAGAATAGAAATGAGTAAATACAACAAAATTCCCATTAATAAATAGGATATTAGCTACACATCAAGAACACATGTGGAAAGACTGGTGGATACCCAAATCACTGACTCGCTGTTTGCTTTTTTTCCGTCCCTGTTCTCATGTCGATCACAGGTCATTTGTCTCAGAATGCAAACACCTGCATATACTTATAGGTTCCAGTCACCAATAGCTGATGATGACAGAATGAGGAGTAATCATATGTTTTGTTCATTGCGTCTCGCCTTCAGTGTTTCCCCTCCCGTTTCCCCTCCCACCTCCCAGTATTCATCCCTGACATCATGTGCAGCTGCTGCTCATTTATCAGTCTCCCATCAGCCCTTCATTTGCTGGGTGCTGCGTTTCAAACAGTGTGTTATTAAGTGCAAATTCTGTTCAATTAACAACCCATGGATTTAGCTTCTTATACTGTAATGATGATCTTCTCCATGATGTCTTTGGAGGACGAGGGGCTCTCACCGAGTCATGCGAGTAGCCCCAGAATACCATCAGACAAGTCCTCTTAATTCCGTTCAGGGTCGCAGGGCTCTTGATCCAACCGCAGGTAACTATGGGCGGGGGCAGGATACTCCCAGGACAGATCGTGTTAAACCCCTAATTTTAAAATATTTTTAACATGAAACAGCGAATCCAGCCTCGTATGTCCTGAACCTGTTTATGTTCAGTATTTTTTACAGCAGTTCTGCTTTCATGTTTGAATTTGTCTGAACCAAACAAACAAACAAAACACACTGAAATCTATGAAGTATCTGACATTGAAACTCTGATCACGTTTCTATCATGGCCTTAGGTCTCATGTGAAACATTGAGGTCACTCTTTACCCGAAGACAACAAGATTAAACAGAGATCATGAATATTCCTGGATATATATTATGCAACACAGTTTTAGAGACTCACACAGAAAGCTATAGCAGGCCTTGTACTAAATGAATTTCCTGTGTGTGTTATCTGTGAAGCCTAAATTCTATAAGCTGTTTTCCTCTCTTTGTTTCCTGCTGCTACACAGTCGCAGCTAGAAGCTATGACCCCCATACTGCTTTTATTATCTGTCGGCTTGCTCCGGCTCTCCCCCTCTGTTCCGCGCGCTCCTTTTCTTTCTTCCCTTTCTTTCCTCTTCTTTTCTCTCTTTGCCTCATGCTGGTTTTTGCTCTACTCTAATTTCCACTGACTGAAATCGGAGAGAGCGGCGGTGGATACAACCTGAGCCTGAGAAAGCTTCGGAGAGAAGTAGGGGATGATGGAAGGATGCGGACGGAGGGGACCTCTGAGAGCGCTGGAGAGGCCAGCAGATGAGCCTCACTGAGGAGAAAGATGATATGTGTCCCTCTCTCTCTCTCTCTCTCTCTCTCTCTCTCTCTCTCTCTCTCTCTCTCTCTGTCTCTCATATTTGTGTGGGAAATATGAATCAGTTTACATTTTGTATCACAGTGTTGTTTAACTGTCAGACTCAAGGTAAAAGCAAAGTGTAGATTAAACACTTAGAACATAAATGTAACAAATCAGGTGTTTGTTTTAGACTGAAACATTTAGTAGTGAATGATGGGAGTTTGTGCAACATTTACACTGTAACTCTAAGGAAGGGTAGTATAAATGCAACATTATTTTGTTTTCAACATTCCAGCATTTAAAACTATTAAAACTTTTACTAAGTTCAGTAAAGAACACCAGAGATGCTGAGAATAAAGAAAAACAATTTTCGTTATTTCTTCTTTATTCTCTACATGTTGCCTTTTTCAAAGCAAGATAAATACAATCATCCTATTAGATTCATACTTTATTAAGACAAGTGCTGTTATGTTGGCATCAACACATTTGTGACATATTAATCATCCCAAATTAGAAGTAACCATAGTTTAAGATGTACTTTTAATACACAGCTGACATAAAAGATGCACATTTTTGGTAGAAAGAGAAGGAAAAAGTGGAGGAAAGAAGAAGCGTTCACAAAAAAAGCTTGTTTTCTTATAAACTTGTTTGTGTCCTTGATTTTCATATAAAACTTTACAGTATATCATCATTGAGGGAAAACTTCTCACAATGAAATCATAAAGCAGATACCATCAAATACAGTCATAGGACATTGTGGTGCTATTGAAGATGCTCTTAAGCCAGAAGGTACAATAAAATATTTTATGACATTTCAACAAACAGGAAATGCACAGATATAGCTTATAACAGTGGCTCCATTTCATTTCCCGTCTCCTATCTGATTATGTTTCCGAGTCCCTACAAAGGAGGGATGATAGAAACCTGTTCCTTTTCATCCGTTTATCTTCTCTTATCCAAAGTCTATATGATGCTGTGCTGTCACGTCTTCATTTAGGTCCATTTAAATGAATATAAACACATGATGTGTGTGAGGAGAGATGTGCCTTTGTTTTCAAAAGATTGTACTCTCAGGTAATTACTGAGAAACAAGCCGCCAAGGTCCTGTTTGGTACGTCTTATAAAGAGTCCTGTCAGATTGCACTGACATGAGAAATGCTCGTGCTCTGAAGTGTTCTCTCATCCAGGGAGTAATGCTTGTTTATTTGCGGATGTAAAACAGCACTGGGAAGAAATGGAGGCAACAAGGACGGAGTGACCCAGACTGGATATGTGACATGAAAGGGCATTTATTACAACTAAGCACAATTACTTCAGGCTGTACAGCGGAGTAGTGGTTTGCTCTTTTAACTCAGTCAGAATAACCCTGGTTCAATACCAAGACTGGAGCCACAGTTTGAATAAAGCAAGAATAAAAGATGGATGAACAGTTACGTAATGAAAAAAACCCAATTTAAATATTGCTGATATCATGATTTCTGCATAGATGAAAAGTATATGAGCTTCATGACAGCTCAATAAATTACTTTAAATGTTTGGAGCAGGACATTAAGCCTCAACCCGGGGTCAGGCACGCCAGGTGAAGGTCACCGGCAAGGATGTGGGCTGAGAAAATGGGAAAGGGTCAGCAGGGTGGCCTCGGGTCTCTGAGGTCAGCCTCCAACTGCTCCCCTGCTGCTCAGCGTATCCCTGAAAAACAGAGTAACTCGACCCACTACAGTGTTTTCCATGCCGCATTAAACAAGTGTTACAGCAAAGAAAACATTAAAGCAATACTCTTTCTTAAAGAGTCCGGCAGCTCGGCACTTTAACAGGCACTTCAATACAGTTTGCCAAAAATTGCCTTCTATATCTCCATCTGAATTAATGTGATGTAAGGTGAGAACCGGGGTAATTTGTTGAGATTGCATATCTTTATGTGAAGGACATTTCTCCACCGTTTGCTTAAGCGACGCACATGAGACCTCCGTATATCTCCATTAGCCCTGAAGTGTGCTAATGACATATTGTGTACTAGGTTACTTACTTTGTCTCCATTAGCCAAAGTGTGAATGGTTATTAGTCTGCCAGCAATGACCTGTGACTCTACATCCACACACACACACTGAGGTACACACACACACACACACACACACACACACACACACACACACACACACACACACACACATTATTGGCACACACAGTATTGGCTTGGGTGATTTGTGACCTCTTTCCCTCCTTTGCTGCCATCTCACTGGTATTGATTTCTTCTCGTCTTTGTCTCTCCCTCCTTCACTTCCTCCTAATGTTTCTGCTCTCCTCTTACTTCTTCACCCTCTTTCTGGCTTCACTCCCATCCTTCTCCGCGCTCATTTCATTAGTACTTTCTTTTCCGAGCTCACACAACACTTTTTACATGCCAGATATTTCAAAAAATCCTATTCAGTTGAGCCTTAAAATAGTGAAAAACAATATATTTGTCTGTACAGGACTGTATATGTACAACATTTTCTTGGGTGATCCAAGTTCACATGTTTCTGTTTAGTCTGTGTGAAAGGTAATATAGTATTCTCTATAGCCCAAGGAAATAGCCTTAGTGTCTGAAAATTCAGAGCTGTGGCGGTTAGTCTGCTTATTTTAATGCTTATGCCTTTGTGTGTGTGTGTGTTTGTGTGTGTAAGAGAGAGAGAGAGAGAGAGTGTGTGCCTGAAATTGTTTGGTAGCTGTTTCCCTGTAGACTTTCTCTCGTGTCCTGGAAAGTCCTGGTTCATTGCCTCTGCAGAGCTGCTGAAAAAACTCTAATGCGCTCGCTCGGCTACATCCACACGTCTATGTGCAAATGCAGACACACACCAAGAGTGCGATGATCAGTTGCCGTTGGAGTGGAAGCCTTTAAGAGACTCCACGCACTCACACACGTATGCTTCCACACACACACGCTCTACATGATTTGACGGCAGGCCGGTGGCTGCGTTCAGCCGATGTCCTCCATTACTGTGAAGCTCAGTCGGCTCCTCCTCTCTCATCCTGACAATAACTTACATCTGATTTTTCTCCCGCTTTTTCAGTTCTATTTTGCCTTTCTGTCTTCGTCTTTTCGAGTCTTTTCTCTTAATATTAATCCAGTCATGTATTGGAGATGCATTCAGATTGATTGTAATGTATCATGTCTTCAGATCTTGTGCACCAGCTGAAAAATGCTTTTTCTGAAAGCACAACTCAAGCCTGAGTCCGATGCTGAGATGAGTGATGTTGGTTTCTCATATTTATGGCAGCAATTAAAGCTGCATTTCTCCAATATTATTTTTGCATACAGGAATTTATTCTGCATAGTGGTTTGCTAGTTATCTGGGTAAATACGAGCTACAGATATGTCAGTATGTGTCAGTTTAGTGTTGATATCTGAAAAAATCGAACCAATCTGCAAAGTCTCAAAATACGATGCAGTTGGAGGCGATGTTCATGGACACAGACTGTGGCTGTAACTTTCATTTGGCTAAGATTAGCTGAATCTCATTAAATAGGTCTAATTTGTTTATGGAAATTAACACAAGAACCAAAAAAGGAAGAAAGAAAGAAAAAAAAAAAACACTGCTGAGCCAGCAGCCATGAAGGCTGTAACATTGAAGCGACACAATTATCTTTCCATTTTCAGACCCCTGTTCTGAAATATCAATACATTAGGTTGACTTTTTAAGCAGGTGTTCAACTTTAGGTATTCAAATTACAGGAAATATCAGAATTATAATCCAAAAATAATTTGAGCTATGTTAATCCTAAAAAAGGCCATGAGGAAGGTGTCAGACTGAATTAATTTTACCACTGTAGCTGGATATGATATTGTGTTGTATGAAGAGTGAGTAAACACCCCTCAAGTACAGGTGATTTGTTGTGAAAATACTCTATTAATCTTTTTTTTTCTTTTTAATCAAGAGATACATGTACAGTTAGATTGTAGACATGACATCTAGGGTTATTGTTAATGTATTCTATCCTTACTTGGACTTTTAAAAGTACGGCTTGAGATTTTTTTAGGACCTTTTTATTTGAAATATGTTCATTATGATTTGTTTTTTGCCATCTAAACTAAATCTCCATCTCCCATAAATTTCCTTTGCAAGTTATCCTATAATACTCGACACTGAGCAAAAGGGCGCTGTGGCGAGTTTGCAGCAGTTGTTGAAAAAGGTCTGGATATCAGAATCAATCCCTCGGGGAACTTGTGTATTCACTTGTTGTGTATTCAAAGGGAGGTCATGCTGCCAGGTCGCTCGCTGAACAACACCCCTGAGCTGCAGATGTTTGCAAAAGCAGCGATTAAACCGCATCTTGTGATGCTTTGCTTTCAGATTGAGATCAGAAATGGACTGCAGTAGTCTTGTATTTCAGAAGCATTATGGACTTCATAGTCGATACGTGTTGCAGACCTTTTGATGCTTTTTGTGGATATTTTTTGGTGTCGTCTATTCTGACCTCGCCTCTTGTCTTTTGTCAGATTTTCCCTTCAGTGTGCGCTGATGAAATAATTATAGACATTGTTGACTTTTCTTGTATCCTGTGTTTCCTCTCCCCGAAGATCTGTCTGTTTGACCTGTCACCGATCACGTTTAAACACCACAAAGCCTCTGAGTGCTTTTTCCCCACTGCCCTGATCTCTTTGGTTTTCTAAACCATTTAGCTTCAAAATGCACAGTCCCAGTTTTCAGCTTCAGCTTTTCTTTTAGTAGAACTCTTCTTCTTTTGATTCAAAGAAAGTGAGACTTTGTTTGTCGGAGCCATTACAGTCTTTCATCTTTATATATTTATTTTCTGTCTTTTTGTTTCAATCTATGTCAGTTTATCAAAGCAGAATGGGACACTGGGTAACAGTAGAATGTGGGTTTAACAGGACAGGAAATTGTAAAATGAGAGAAAAAAAAGTATGTTACTACACTAAAGTTACGACTGACATGTATGACAGTTAAAGCTTAACCATTTGTTCAGCGTCATTACATAATTATATCCTGAATTATGGAAATATGTCGATAAAATCATTCTGATGTCGTAACAGAACACAGATACATTTGTTAATGTTCCTAATTAATCCAGTTAACTATAAAAAATCCTATTAATTGTGTTGACATTGAGCAGATTAAGTATTTCACTCCCCCTTTGTCTGTTTTTGTGTAATAACTGTGTAAACCATGCGCTTTCCGGCTTCCCTTATCGCTGATATGAAAAACATTTCACTGCGGGGTTTGATAATTGATAACATGTGGAGAGTAATGGTATAATTACATAAACATGGCTGCCTGCAGGCATCTGATAACACACTGGTTTTATTTCAGCTCTGATGGATATGATCTCTTTTTATATATTTGGTATAGATTCACAGAGGGTATCACAATAGATCTTCTTAAACTCAAATAACAGTTCTGAAATGATGCAAAGCATCTTAGATATATTGAAAGTATAAGTCACTGGTGACTGTTAGTTTTAGTTTTAGTCTTGAAGTTTGTTTTCATCTAAAAATTTATAGCAAAACAAAACAATTTAGGTTGTCTTAGCCATGTTAGAACTGTCACATTTAAAGGAGCACAATAGTTTTGTGAATATGCGGTACAGTATAAATCCAAGAGCGAGCGAGAGAGAGAGAAACAACGTCTGCTTATCTTTACTCTCTGTTTCTCAAATAAAACAGTCCTGCTCTGACAAAGCAAGTCCCCCCGCTTTTGTATTTTCACTCCCAGGTGAAGAGTGAAGTTTGTTATAAGAATCGGCACTTTACAGCTCTGAGATATATTTTGGGGGTTCGTGCGCGCTCTTGTGATTGATAGAAATGTTTGTGACAGCATCCACTTGTCTTGATACTCTTCTTCCATTTTTCATCCTCTTCTTTCCCCTCACCTCCCTCGGCTGACAGCCGTGGTTTTGTTGATGTGATGTTCTGTCATGCTACAGAGACCCAAAATTCTCCGCTTGTCTCCTCATAACAGATTGATGTGGATGTTTTGAGCACTGCATCTAAACAACGTGAGACACTGAAGGTCCGAGCGTTTTTTTTTTAAAGCCTCAGGTAATTCAGTCACGTTTGACCAGCAACACTCGCTTCGTGAACGCTGCAAACAGTGGAAAGAGGTGTTGACGTTTCCGTGACACAGCTCCAGACAAATAAATATCTATATTTGATGTGCTTTTGCAGATAAAAGCTTTCCTTAATTGACAGTAAATCAAAATAAAAGCGATTGATTGCTTTCTCGTGAATTGTGCAAATTTACAATTTCATGCTTTTTTGTGATGTTGAGGTTGTCACTTATTTTTTTTATGCAGTAATTTTCATCAGCTTCTAGATGCCCTGAAAATACATAAATGACACAGCTGAATCTCATACATCCACCCATCTTCAGTACCTCCTGGTCCGACTTAAGGTCCAAAAAGTTTGAAGTTGATCCGAGCTTACAACTGTCGACAGTAGGATTGGGCCTGACGTGATTGGTCCATCACGAAGTGAACAGAGAGACAAACAATCGCAAATTTACATTCACATTCAGAATCAATTTAAAGACCAACTCCTATTTGTTTCTAGATGATGAGACTTTACCAGAATACCCATACATCAGGAGAACATGCAAACTTCACATATAAAACCGCAAACTTCACACTGAATCAGCTGTTAGATACACTCTTCCATTCGAAGAGGATAGAGGAGAAATGTCTCTGTACTGCCCCCAAGAGACAAGTGCACCTTATAAAATCAACTAATTGCAAGAATCAGTATCCCTTCTGTTCTGTATAAATGTCAATTTTTGGATTAACCATTGTGCTGACTTTGAAGTTGACCGTGCACTGATTATTTGAGTGCATCCTAATTCATCAATAAACCCCTCGCTTTTTCATGCGGCAGCGACATTACGTGTTATTAAAATCACTGTTGCTTCTTTCTGTCGCTGTTTGGTTCTTGTTTGGTGTTTTTGATTCTTTGTTTTAGGTTTTTTTTGTTTGTTTATAACACACTGTAATATTACATCTGTTCAAACATCAATGTGTAGTATTTTTATTGGTTATCTACGCTGCACAACCAACCAATCTAAAAGCTTAAATAGCTGTAAAATGTAAAACTCAAAGTAGCTCATACTTACTTTCATCCGTCTTGAAGCTGCAGCAGTATCTCTCTATTTCTCTGGACGGTGAGCAGAATGAACCGAAACAATACTTCCAGTTCTCCAGGGCTGCTATAGTTTGGGCTCCTTTTTTCTCTTTTGTACTTTCCAATTTTTGTTTCCTGGTTTGTAGTAATTCATTAATGATGACACAAGTGTGTATTCATATCTTGGTGTTCCATAATTTTCTATAAACTCTTATTTTGCTGCATGCTTATCTCTTGAAACCAGTGCAAAGTTTACAATGAGGCCAATGGCTGCTACTTCAGCCTCTTCAGTGGTTTAATAATATTTCAGAGCTAATGGTTTCTATTCTTCCCTTTAATGAGCCGCACATGATGCAGAAGCTTTGAGTGTGTCTGCTTTTTCTCTTATTGGCCTTCAGCAGGAACACACTGGCTTGCTCTCACCAGGTTGCTCGATTCCCATCGTCCCAATCATGCAACATCCCATATGCTTTCTTTGAATTTGTCTGAGTCCATTTGCCATAACTAGCTGTCTGGCTCATTTGAACCATTCACTTTAATTGCCTTACTTTCCCTCATTACTTTGGCAGCGGCGCACTCACTGGTCTCTGCCTCTTCCTTTTCCTATTTGCCCTACTTGTCCTATTTCTCATTCCTCTGATTTTCCTTTCTCTTTTCTCTCTCATTGCAATTGTCTCCCTACTAGTCTCAGCTCTAGTTCTGTTTTGCTGGTTATAATTGGCTCTTTAGCCGGCTTTTTTAGCCTCGGCCTCTCTCGCTGTGATCTTTTGCCCCTCCATTTTAAGCTGTGAAACCGTATCACTGTCCCTCGTTGGCTTGTTTGCTTAAGCTTCAGAATTCACACTGGTTTTTGTACTGCCTCGCACTCTGTCCTCTGCGCATCCCTTCTTCACTGGTTATTATGTCTCGTTATGCCTTGCACAAGCTCTTTACCGTCCTCTTCCTTTCAGACCAGCCGAGGTCCTCCTTTACTTTTATACAGTTTCCATCTGGACCTCAAATGTTATCTGCCTTTTTCAAAAGCCCCGTCTCCATCTTGCAGCCAGCTTTCCTGAAAGCTTGTGCCACCTATCTTAGTCTCTGCCCTCAACGGCTTCTACTTTAATTCTCTGGCCGTCCATTATCGGCTCTGCGTCCACCACAGTCCTCTGCACCGGGATTTCACTTCCTGCCTTCCTCCCAGTCCCCTCCGCCTCCGAGCAGGGCTGCTTACTGTAACTGTCTCTCCACACAGAGGCTCTTCGTAAGTAAGTGGCCCAAGTCAGATTTGTGGAACCCCTCGGAGATGATTTCTTGGGTTTTTGTAACCCCGCTGAACCCGAAATAAACTGCCAACATCTTTTTCATAGCATTTTGCTCATCTGCTCTCCAGTCCCAACATACTTTTACTTAAATCCATTTTTATCTGCTTTCCCTTCTCCTTCCCGCTTCACATTTTATTGCCCTCTCCCACCTCTTATTCTGTCAGCCCCTCTCCCTGTGGCTCTGTCATGTTGCTCTCCATTACTTCTCCCAGTGCACCGTTTCTCTCATTTCCCTCTTGCCGTTCTTTCCAATCCATGAGCTTAACCTTTCTTTTTTCTTAAACCAATCCCTACTTGAACCCTTTTCCGTTTCCCTTTTACTTCAATAAATCATTCTTTTTGCCATACGTTTCCTCAAGTTGTTCAATTTCTCTCCCTTCCCGCTCTTGCTCCCATGATCTGCTTGTAGCTCTCCTATTTTATATGTATTTTCATTCCCGAGTTCATCCTTTGCTCTCCGTTTCTTATTTCCCTCCCCAGTCCTCCTGTATCTGCACTCTGTGTAGTTTTATCAGTTTGCTGCAGCTATTTAAACCTCTCTCCTATGCTTTACATGCATGATATTTTCAAAACACCAGAGAAAAGACAGGAATGGAGAACTCAGAGAGATAAACCGTGAAAGTGCAAAGGAGAGCAATCTCGCCGAGTTTACATTAAACCCAGAGTGAATCCGCTCAGTACAATGATCTGGCTTTGTCAACAGCAGCAGATATTGAATGAATATCCCCTGCCTATATGTTCTCTCTGAGATGCACGCTATGAATTGCTTTGACTTTTGCTGTTTAAGCTAACAAAAAGCAAAATTGCCTCAACAAAAACTTCTCTTCTTTTTTTTTCCAGCATCAGTGGCTCAGTAAAATTGGAATTTGTGACACGCCTTTCTTGAGAGTTTGTTCTATTTCATGTCCCCGATTGATCTTGTAATGCAAACCCTGCTTTCCTGTCCTTCTGCAGGCCTTGTGGTCAGAGAAGCCAGTATAGAAATAACCCGGCAACAAGTGGAGGAGCTGTTCGGTCCTGAAGACTACTGGTGTCAGTGCGTGGCCTGGAGCTCTGCCGGGACGACCAAAAGCCGCAAGGCGCATGTCCGCATCGCATGTGAGTACATGACCGTAAACTGGCTCACTTTTTATGAAAAAGGTGGAAGACACTGTCTACGTACATGCTTCACCAGAATCTGCCAGTCAAGACTTCATAATGTCAGCAGTGTTTATGAGGACAGGTTACATCATCTCCTCTTTCCTGGATCCCATCTGGTGTCCACAAGTGTGCTTATTTTAATGTCATGTTTTGCTGTATCGGATGTCAGAGAGGGAGTTTACAACCTCTAAAAAAAAAAAGAAAAACTTGAAACTAAAACTTTTTTCAATCACGTCATGTGCGAGTCTCATTTTAATGCTGCATGGGCTGAAGTAGTTTCCCCACATTTATGACTCCCAGAGAGATTCAGAACCGCCCTGCTGACCAAAAAAAGCTGAAAATATCCATTGTCTTGATTTATGGATGCAGTTTAAAAAAAATGAGCTCTGAGTCTACATCATAATCACAAGATGTTATGGTTAACTCCAAAAACCACAGTCTCATTTAAAAGAAATGATTTAGATGAAGCTTCAGAAATGTATGCTGAGTGATACTTGGTGAGGAACTTTTAAAAGCAGAGACTGAGCATCATAACTTTAGACTAGAGTCAGTAGGTTCCTGTTATGGTCTAGTGAAGAATTTAATAAGACAACTGGGAGTCTGTCGATAAGGTCACCAGAAGAACAGAGGCCAGAATAAACCCAGGCAGGCCCGATATGGCTCCAGCAGACAGTGTTACGCCGCACGCTCACTTATCACATGAGGAAATCATTTCAAGATTGTTATATCCCACCAACGGTTCAGGGGAAAGAAAGAGCCGAATCCTGTTGTGACTGATAGTCACTTGACAGCTCTGCAGCAACCGAAAAGCAAGGGAATTGAGATGTTTGATAGACATCATCTCAAAAAGCTTGTTTGTTCTGTCAACATAAGCCTCATATAGCCCAATGGATTGTTCCATCAAAGCTCCTTTCACTGAGAATTGAGCCCACAACAGCAGTTTTTCAAGCGTCATTGCTCTGGTCAATTCAGCCATATAAGACAACAGGGACTTGTGTGAGCGCTCAGGTTATGGAAAGGTCAAGCAGAAAAGAAATACCAATAACAAAATCGACCCCACCTCTGCAGCTCACCTGGCAAACACTGACAGTCCGGCTCTGCTTGAGTGCACTCTCAAAAGGACAACAGGGGACTTTGACAGAGTCCATTCAGCAGACAGACACGCAGGATAAACTGCACACAGCCACATATGTAGTACTTTAACAGACAGTATCACTCCAGCAGACACGCACCCTGGAAGTCCTCTTCTCCCAGGTTGGTCTTATTCGAGCTGCAGATGGAAATCCATCATGTCGACCCTTGTGTTTCACTTCAGGTTATTTTATTTGGCTGTAAATATCGCTCACATTTTAACTTTTGCAGGAGTTGATTTCCCCCCCCCTCGTTTACACCCTCACACCTTAACTATTTATCATGTAAAATACCAAGAAAGGACTTGTTACTTTCAAAAATGGGCATACAATGAACAAGCATAGTGGCATTTAAACATCACTTGAGCTTTAATCATTACGCAGAAGAGAGAAATACATGAATGTTTTAATAAAAGCCAACATACAATCAGAGATGAAAAGCATGCTAAAATGTGTAAGCTTGTAAAATTACTTCAACTGAATTAATTGTATTCAGTCGCAAGTAATAGTAATGTAAGTTTATATTCTCAGAAACAGTTTTGTATTCTAATGTCTTTGGTTACTTTTCAGTTTTAAGATGTTTTATTGCATTTTCAAGTAATTAATTTACCTGTACGTTACATCTCCATTTAAATTAGTTTTCTAAGAAAAACAAACAATAAGGAAACGTCTTAAAGTGCATATGAAGAAAGAATTGTATCTGTTTAAGAAAATAATAAAGAAGAAATGCTGCAAAAATTAAAGATTTTGTTGCAGTTTTGAGCATATTCAGACGTTGGATATGATTTGAAACCCAGCAAAATAGATTTCATACATAGTGTAAATTGTAACTCCATAATCCTAAAATACTCCAAGAAGCAGCCCCATTACATAATGTGAGAATTTATCATTTGTTACTTTCAGCTCCACTTACAATATGGTGCGCGGTCCCATTAGCCTGGTGATTAGAGCAGAGTAGTTCTCAGCTAATTTTGCCTGTCAGCATGTATGTAAAGTGTATGAATGAGGAACAGCGTGCGGCGTTTTGCTATGTGCGGATGTTTTTCTGTCTGTCAGCACACAGTCAGTGGCACGGTCAGAAATATCCTCCTAAGCTCCACTAATATCATTCTCCGATGGAATGGGCCCTCCTTGGGGTGCAGTGGAAGCCGGTAATGTGCTGTTTTTGGCTTACGTTGAGGTTGATACACAGCAAGAGAGAGATGCGGGCAAGTGTATGTTTACAGGCTCCTGAAATTCACAGAGGGAGACGTATGAATATAGACAGCAACGGCACAGAAAGTGCATACAGAGCACACAGTTGACTCGGCTTCTCGACACAGCAGTTGACACTTGAAAGTATGCATGAATATGCGCTTCTACATCTCAACATTACCTGAAGTAACTTGGCTATTAACATCATCTTTATGTAGCCAAAGCCACATCACCAACACACTCGTTTTATCTTTTTCTCAACTCAGGTCAGATCTACTAGTGTGTACGTCGCAGCCTGCAAAAAACTGCTTCAGTTGCGCTGCCATTCCTTGTAAGAGCATGCTGCTGAAATGACTTTACAGTGCTGAGGAGCTCAGATAATTTAATGCATGTTCCTGTTGACACTGGCTAAACTATTTAAGAGCGTCTAGACATCCAGGCGATTTTAATGGCAGCACAAAAACATAAATCTCCATTCGCTCTCTAAATAAAAACAAATTCTTGGTTATTTTTTTTTGTTTTGTTTTTTTTTTTTTTTTATCAGTCTGCATTTGGTCATGCGGCTTTAAAATTCCACAACTGTAAGCCCTCTGCTTGGAGCCAGGTGGAGGGATGGTGGTGAAGAATGCAGTATAAATTGTCCCACTTCTTTACCTTACTCGATGTTTCTTCTTTTCCTCCCTAAAGCTTTTTTTTTTTTTTCATTTTTGCCATTCCTTTCTCCACACAGTGTGCATTTTCCTCCTGACTTTGTCTGGTCTGCCATCCTTCACTTTCTTTCTTTCCATTATAACAGAGATTTTTTCCTTAACCAGATCTGATTACACTCAGCCCCCTCTTGCGATAACCTTTTACTTCAAATCGACCCAACCTCCTGACCTACCCCGCTTTCGGCTCCTATTTGGATCTACCGTTGTGATTAAAATGCTTCCTGGCAGCTCGGGCTTGCTGAGCAAAGTGTCTTTTCTACTGCACCATGCAACAGCAATTCAGCGTTTCTCTCCCGCTTCCCCCCTTCCCGCTCATTTTCTTTTTCCCATTGTTTCCTCTTCTTTAGATATTTCCCTCACACTCTCTCAGAATGCACTTAGCGTGCACTTATTGTTTCATCCTGTCATTTCTGCTCTCTTTTTTTTTTTTTACCCTTTATCTTTTTTTTTTTTTGTTCATTCTCCAGCATCTTCAGGCTTTTTTAATAACTGTGGAATTACCACTTGAAGGCACTAAATAAATATGCAGTTTGCAGAAGCATAATAGCGATCAGTGTTGTGGCTGTAAAAGTGTCAAACACACAATGAGGGATATTAAATCTGACCAATTTATTGGAGTTTTGAAGCATGGCACTTTAGCTTATGCTGTGGGTGGTGCAAGCCGCTTAATCCAAGTTTATAAAGCAGATGACACAGACACACATTCAGACGCTTGCACATGCACGGCACCGCGGGCATGCACGCCGGAGTGAGGGGAAATACACACACACATACACACACAAATGCGCATGCATTGTCATTCATGCTCTTTCGCCCCACGGCTATCAGGTCAAGTCTTTCTCCTTCAATGGATTAGCAATATGTCAAGGTCACACACACACACACACACACGTACACACACCTCCGCACAGCTACGTGTGCACACAGGCACCCAGACGCACACACACACACACACACACAAACACACACACACACACACACACACACACACACACACACACACACACACACACGCATTTCAGATGATGGCAATTTGTTCTGCCACCTTCCACTGAGACATGTGTGTGCATAGCAATCAGGAGTCCAGACACTCAGGGGGCGCAGCAACACAAGCAGCTACTTGTGTCAACTGGAAAATGCCTGTTAGTGGATTTCGTCTGTTTTGGTTATGATGCAAATGTCTGAGCAGCACGAATTTAGGTTTCCCTTCAATCAGGGATGAATTTAAGTTAAACAACAACAGTTTCTTGTGCTGGACCTTTGGCAGTTGTGGGATCCTCTCTTTGACTTTCATGTTGGGCTTTAATCTGCATATAGCTTCCAGCATTATACACAAACACTTGTAACCCAGCAAATACAGCTGGTAAGAAACACACAACACCATCGTCATGACGTTTGACCTTTTTAACATTAAATGGCGTGCTCACAGTCTCAGTTTCAGGCTGATATCAGTGTCTGAATGGTTGCTATATATTTTCTTTTCCATTCACCTGGACACTCTGACTGGAAAACTCACCCCCCCCCCATAACCTCCACCCCCCCCATGAGATCATCAAGAAGGACTGTAGATTGACTGTCGAAAACACTGAATAAATGTTTACGTAGTGAAAAGCGTGTGTGTGTGTGCACATGCGTGTGTGTGCGTGTGTGCGTGCGTGTGTGTGTGGTCAACATGTTTCCCCATCGCTGCGAGCCGCTGAGCTTTTCTCCAGATGTCAGAGAGCTTCAGGGTAGTCGCGTGTGTTAAAAGCGGTAGGCCGCAGTGTTGACTTACTCACACAGAAATCGCTCACTCAAAGCCACTTTTAACATCCGAGCGTGGGAATGATAATATAACAGTAACAAATATTCACTATTTAGCAGTTGTATGTTTACAAGCGCTGTTTTTGAACGGGATGTATCGAAATTACTTAATGTGTTAGAGTCACTGAAACTGAGCAGATGAAAACTGCACCATATGTCAGTCGGAAGCTATATTTAGTCACATAAACAGTTACAAAAAACACATTAAAATGAAACACTTTACATTTAATTTTCAAGCCGCGGCTCTAAATAGTTTCAACCGAGGAACCAAAGTGAACTGTTGCCTCCTGTGTGTTATTTACAGAACCTGCTAGAAGTAGCAGACAGGCCTTGGAGACATTTTTTTCATCCTAATGACTCATTTCACAAATGATCATCCAGGGGAAGTGCTGTGCTCCGGAGGGCCGGCGCTCTGTCAGCGAACTAAGTTGTTTACTTGTTCAGAAAACCTGACTGTGGATGGAAAGACCTTGTCTGATGTCTGAAGCTGATCACAGGTTGCGTTCTGTCGAAATGACAGGGTGGAGAGTTCAGTCAAAGAACTGGTCCGGGCGGAAAGAAACTCTCTATAGTCACTTAGAGAAAATGGCTCCCAATATAACCACTCTAAAAAAAGGTCATAATACTCAAGGTCAGTGTCAATGTTCATGTCATGCTTAAAAAAAAAAAAAGCAACTATTTATTCATTTTTATTGTGCTTAATATTTCCAGTCTCACTCTGAATCGTGTAATACCCACATTTGTCCACAGTGCAAAATATAGTGATTTCATAAAATTGAGACATTAGTCTTTTCCATTGGCATAACTTTGGAATAACTATTTCGGCCTGCACAACACTGGAAAATATCTTTTTGTAAATATGAAACTCAGTGCAAGTGCATGATTTGAGTGATCCAGCGTGCACAACCTATAATACAAAGCAATCTGTTTCGACAACAAAGCACAGGATGCTCTCAGTAGCACTTTTCCCCATGCGCATCTGAAATGCTACACAGTTCTTGTAGTCACAATAAACGGATAGCATGTTGTGTTCTGCTGTGATTGTGCACCTCTTGACACTTGTCCAGACAATTAGCACGTGTGTCTGTTGTATAAGGCGAGGGCGGTTTGTCCACTATCTGAACAGAGGTCACTGCTGTCAAGCTGCTCCACAGACTGAAACGATGCGTTTCACTTCTTCTCTCCCGATTTCACTCTTTGGCACGCTTTCCTCACAGTGAAAATATCCCCTGTTCAAGCCCATGGGGTGAGCTGTCTGTGCAGGGAGATCATGTTCTCCCTTTGCCACGTATGTCTGTTGTGTGTGCGCATTTTGTTGCTGCTTTTATCAAGCAGGGCATTGCTTTCTTTTGTGCATGTGTTATCACATCAAAGATGCTGTATCAGTGAGCATCCGTCCGTCCATCCGTCCATCACGTAGGAATTGTTTTAACTTTGTAATGAGTCAGACCTGCAGTGATGTGTGAGCTGGCGTAATTGTAACTGGGACTTTTTAGTATTAGGTTATTTTGCCCCTATTAGATAAATAAAGTCTATTTTATTGTATTCTACAATCATCAGTGAAGGAAACATCTGTCGGAAACAGCACTACAGCCTTTTGAGGGTCCTGTGAACTGGTAAGCAGATGTAATATGGCTGTTCGACCCTCCATGGCGCCTGGGGATGACTTACTGGACCTCAGTTTGCCTCGGTAGTGTTAGAATCTTATGTGGCAGCTGTTAATCACCAGTGATGTGCAAGAATGTGCATGAATGGTTAAATGGGACTGCTCAAGCAATAAAAATATTTGAGATACAGTAAGGAGAATTTAATTTAATATTAAAAATATTTCCATACCAAAGAGCCTCCTCCATAACATTAATAAGGAAGTAATGGAACTCTATAGCATCTCATGATTTGTCTTGACCACACACTGTTGTCACCTGCATGATTTTCAAGGCTGTTATTGTGCACGGTACATCAGAATGATTTTAAAAAATACTCACTTGATTTAAGAATTATCTTAGAGACCCAAGATGGAACGAAAGGCAGGAAAATAAGTTTTACAACAATATATCAAGTCCAATCATTGTTTTCATTCATAAATACCTTATATTGTTTCTTTCTTTAAATAATTTTCATATTATATAAACAGCCCCGTCATTCACATCGCATTTTTTTTTCTGCAAAGCTGGATTTTTTCTCACCACATGCCATTGTCTAGTAAATTGGAAGTCCAAATTATCCTCTCTGAGACTAGAGGAGAGTACTTTCCTTGTCTCTTTCCAAGCATCTCACATTGCTCTTTATTGCTTGAGCAGCTGCATCAGGGGGAAACCGTTATGATCTGGCATGGACGGCACGCCGGCAGAGGCACCCATTTTGGATAATTGCTCCAAAATGTGCTTATGCAGAGGTGCCTGAGGCAACAAGCTAACCACAAACATAATAACAGTTTTAGTCGAGCGACGGAAGGAGAAGAAGTTAGACCAAGGGGGAAGGAGGTGGTGAGAGACGTGGCCCAGAGTGATGAAGAGAGAGGCGAGGAGGAGTTTATGCAACAAGGGGTCGTTTTCGAGGAGATGCTGACGCGGCTTCACTGTAGGTTTGTACTTCTGAACTCCACGGTAACTCCAGCATGTACTTTGGAGAGTTTACCAGTGTTTCTGTAATATTTATGAAGCAGGATAGTGTTATGTGCAGTTTTGGAGGGAAGCAGGGTCGGTGCGTTGACACAGCTGTCCTTGCCTCTCCTGTGCACAGATTTCCCTCGGGCACCTATTTGTTCACATGCACGAAAGCACGCGCCTTCCATGACATAAATTCATGATCCCCCGGTGTCAGCGGCACAATGTCACACTCTTTTTCCTTTTTCTTTTACTCTCCCACTCGCAAATTTGCACGTTCTGCTTCCGAGCCGCTGAAATTTTCTGTCCACCGCAGTCGAGAAGCTTTCTGTGTGAAAATGTGTATGTGTTTGTTCATCCCCCAAGCAGTTTGCTTTAATCTCCTTTAATTTCATTCTCAATCTTTATGGAAATCAACTCAGAGCCAACTCCTCATTTCACCATCTCCCTTACTAATTAGGACCAGGAAATTGTTCCTGGAATTGCCTGGCATGAGAGAAGTGTGTCTCATCCCTCAATCACTTCCCCATTTTCTCCTTGTGTCTACAGTTGTTTTTAGCACATTAGTGGTTATGCGTGATAATGTGTTTATTTGTCCCCACTGTGAGCATCCCTCCACTTTTGTTCTGTAATTCTGTTCTTGTTGTCTCTGCCTGTGTCCGCGTTTCCTCGTGTGTTGTGTTGTGCTCAGTGAGACTACCGCTCCTCTTGCTCCCATCACTCTCTCTTTGTCTTTCGCGATCTGCTCATGTACGTGTGTCTCTCAGTGAGCTGTGTGGGTAGCCATGTGGTGGATTTAGGGCTAAAGCTTTGGGTGATTACTCCCATAATGAACCATCATGCTCTGTTCAGGCTGTCATCCCCCACAGGGATTGACTGTATTATGAAGTTATCATTCAGCTTCAGCAATACTCGGTGTCCTCACATAACTTGCTTTGCTCTACACAAATTATCTGATGATGGCATTTAAACATTTAAATTGCATTATATTAAACCTCGCTCAAGAAGCCTTGGATGCTGCACTGGTGAATTTTTGACGTCTTAAATGCTTTGTCAGTCGTGTGTTACTAGAAATCAGACTGCATAATCACCTCTAACGCCTTGTTCGCACATATGGATGCAAATGTGGCAGGTTGTCAGTGAGCTCTCATGAGTCTCTAACTCATCTCTTGCATACAGAAACATATTCTGCAAACGCTTACACTGTTGTTTCACAAAAAAACATATAATGCATTACATAAGCTTTCATCAGTAATGTTTAGTTGGCACCATTCCCCCTTCTGTTCCTGGGGGCATTGTGGCTTTTCCTAACACATCTCCAGTCTTGTAAAGTTGTTGACAGAAATAATGATTGAAAAAAAACAAGGAAGGAAGTAAAGAATACAAAACACACATGTAAGTGATTTAAATATTGTTTATACATTATTTATATGTGCATTAGTTTTAAGTAGTGTTTTGGGCCTGGATGGATCAGTACCTCGTTGTCACTGCTGGCCTCAGGAAAGAGGCACGGACCCGTCCGCACCACCAGATTCTCCAGCACCTTTTACCCAAGTGCACATAACAGCTCAGTATTCTGAATAAGGATATATATTTGTCATATATCCTGCGTCTCAGTGTTTCGTCTGTGTCAACAGTGGGATATATTTATAGCCACCGTTTGTTCATTGCTTGCTTGTTCCTTTTGCTGCATACTCCACTTGTACTTGAATAATGACAGTAAAAGCATTCCATTCCATTCTATTCTTTACAAATTAGTACTTTTTTGTTCACATAGTTCCTCCATCTTGACTTTCAAAGTCCAATAAGGATCTTGACGTTGGCTGTGTTCGAAACCGCATACTGTCTACTACATCCTTACATACTCATACTATCCATCCTGCATCCTGCTTACTCAGTCCATCAAACAGTATGCGAAGCGTTTACACTACAGCATACTACATAATAACCCACAATGCATTGCACTTCTTCCATGAGCAGAAATCGATCTGCTAAAGCTGATTTCACTTTAGCTCTAAACTCGTCAAATGTATAACTTCATCGAGATTTTTTTTTAAATTAGGCGACAAAGTGGTGGTTTAGAGCCCGAGTGTGTCGTTTATTTGTCCGAATATCAGCCGTTTATGATTTTGTTCGGACGAATTCGGCGAAATTCAAGCCAGCCGCAGTGAGCAACGCACTTCCGGTTATTTTCACCAAAATAAAGCACCCCTTTCCCTTTCTCATGCAAAACAACCTCAGTGATAAATCTGTGCTTTTACTTTGAAAACAAGAAGGCAATCTTTCAGCAATATATCTCGCTTAACGTCGCCGTTTGGACCGGTGTCCCGTTAACGGACCACTTATTATGCCAATTATGATGCTTTACCGACGGAGAGTTTTTTCGGCTCTTCAACAAAGATCGGCTCGCCGTCTTCGGTGCATCATGGTCGCTTTCAGCATGGACTAGTTCTCAGATGTAAGGGGTTTTTTTTGTTTTTTTGTTTTTACTATTTTTAATCATTGTCAATCCAATCAAAAATCTCGTAATATGACATACCTACGAGCACAAACAATGGAGGGAAGATTAAATCTAGAACCATACTCAGCTTGCTAAATGTACATCATGAAGAAACAGTCATTGTGAACTGAATAAAGTTTATTCAAATGTCCGTCGCGTTGCATCTTGGGCAATTTCAGTATGAGTAGTGAACACACGATGTATACTCAACATTTCTGGCGAATGCAGTATGCATCCGGGAACTTCTCGCATACTCAAAATCGCATACTGCCAGTGTAAACACACTGCATACTCAATAAGTTAGTATGAGTAGTACGTAAGTATGCGGTTTCGAACACAGCCGTTGAAGATGTTATCATAGTGAGATTGATGGTTGGGAGATTTGATGGATTGTTGGTTTTGAGAGGAACAATTCTGACAAATGGAGATCAGATAAGGTGGTCCCTGTTGACACAAAATTCCATTTGATGCTTTGGTAGAGACAATGATGTGGACATGAAAAGAACTTTATTAGACGAGGACCAAGCAGATGGTTTTCTGTGCTGTCATCTTCTCTCTTTCTGCTGCTCATCTTTCAGCTCCCACCTGCCATTCCAGCTCTCACCTTCCTTTCCTCCCCTGCTGTTCCACTTCTCCTTCGCTCACACTCTGCCACTTTCTATATCTTTGCACTGCTGTAAGGTGGCTGTCCTGATGAAACACCCAGAGAGAGACTCGGTGTCGACCAGTTCAGCATGAAAAAATGTTCCGTCCAATGTGTGTCTGTGTGTGTCCACAAATGGACGACCACAGCTGACGGATAAGGTGATTAAGAGCACACCTGGGAACCGGCAGAGTAACGAGATACAAGGTCGCACACACACACACACACACACACACACACACACACAGCCTCGTATAGAAGTGTTGTGTATGGTTTTTAAAACAGAAGGGCAGAGGACAGAAGATTTGTCTTCCATTGCCGCAAGCCATCCTTCCAAACTAATAAAGTGACTCTTTGTCTCTTCAAAGTGATTTTTTTTTTTTTTCATTTTTGGTTTACCTTTAGCTTTCACTGCTACCATTAGCACAGACTTTTAGCACGTGTGCATTCACGGTTGTTATACTTGGTGCAATGAACCCTGCTTTTAGAAAGTGAACTTAACAACATGGTGCACACCAAAAAAAATAAATAAATTAAAAAAAAAAAAAAAAAAAACAGACCGAGACCTCTTGGTAAGCAGTTCTTTTTGTACCTTTTCAAATAGACGTGATTCCCGGGAGAATCAACAATGTCAGCCATAACCCCATTACCTCTGCTAATGAAGCCCTTGAAGACGTACCTTCCTTTTCCTATCAGGGCAGCCAGATTTCAATCAGTGGAGGAAGAACTGCGTCAAACTGGGTTAGACTTGCAAGAGATCGCCAGATTAGCTCAAGATCATTTGGAGTAGCGTACTGTTTACATGTGGATGTCCTGTGCTCCTCTTTGGAGCGATGGGGTTAATGAACTGACATACATCTTTTGAATGGAGTCTGATTGAAGTGTGAATAAAGCACATGTGAAGAGGCACAAACCACGAAACACACGTCAAGGACTCTGAAAGTGTTGCATCCTCACAGGTTATCATAATTGATGAAATTCTTTTTTGGTTTTTTTTCCTGTTTGACTTGACTTTGTTTCAGACCAGATATTATTAATACGACCTGAAATATCACTGATGTGAACACATATGCACATCACTTCATCTTCAGCAGGGTGTTCAGTGTCATCAGGTAT
Source organism: Salarias fasciatus (assembly GCF_902148845.1). Lineage (NCBI taxonomy): Eukaryota > Metazoa > Chordata > Actinopteri > Blenniiformes > Blenniidae > Salarias > Salarias fasciatus. Next base: position 15,219,118 of record NC_043756.1, read on the forward strand.
GCAGCCAGTGTAATTCATCACTCTTACTTGCTGACAGTAGTTAAATATTTGATATGTGACACTTTGGTCATCTCGTTGCAAATATTGCTGCCGCATGAGCGAGCACACACACACACACACACACACACACAAATCAGTAACGTATATACATGACATTTCAGAGCATTTTTCCATGGAAGGTGAACAACCAGTTATGAAGTTCTCCAGTTTTTCTTTTTGTTTCAGTAACTCTATTGGTTCACAGCATGAGGAAAATTAAGGTCACACACATCTTTTTGAAGGGAAATGACTGAAATTCATTTTGCTTTCTCACCTTCGTTACTCTCATATGTTCCATCAGAAACATAAATAAATTCACCTGCCAGTCTGGTCGTCTTCCTCAAATTGCTGATTGCTTTATGAGCTGTTTTCTACGACTGGCTAATTGTTTCTACATCTGTTAACCCTCCAGTGCACGGATACACTGGAGGTACGACATGGGGCAGCAAATCAAGATTAGAATTCAAGCTGCAAAATGACACGGTCAAAAGAGAAAGACAGAGAGATGAATAAAACTACAGCAGCCAAGGCATTTGTAAATAAATAAATAAATAAAATACTGTGTAAAGTTTTAATAGCTTTCTGTGATTTATTTCACAAAATTCAGTGACAGAGGCAAGACAAGAAGATTGGACATGCACTCTTTGGACTGTGTGAAAGGACCAGTGCTGAGAAAAAGAGAGAAAGAATGAAATATAACCACTGTGGCAATAACTTGAATTAAACTGTTCTTCTATCCCGTCCATTCATTTGACCACACAAGGATTTTTGTTGTTTCATTCGAATCTTTCAGTGCTTCCCTGCTCTCTTTTGTCTTTCTTTCGTCCGTCGTCCTTATTTAAATGTCTGGCCAACTCTTCATAATGTCTGCTACTGTGAGCATTTTTTTTTCTCAACAAAATGAAAACAGCCCAGTTTTCTGTGAAACACTCGGTGAAAGAAATGGCAGCGCATTCCTTGCTGTTTTGCAATGCTGTCATTTACCGCAGCTTGTGAACCATTCATGTGAATCGATTTATTGTCTTTGGCCGGCTCGGAATACCACAACTCTGGCAAGTAGTTCTGGAATGAAAAATAGCTTGAGCATTGTGGCTAATGATGTGGGAAACAATGGGCAGCTGCATTAAGAGTCTCCAAGTAAAATGTATGATAAAAGTAGAATCTGTAGTGTTGATATGTGATTTTAAAGAGTCATAATGGGAGGACTTGTGTGTGACTGGGAAAGGCCAGCTTTAATGTGTGCAGGAGGGATTGTCGCACTTTTGGCACTTTGGAGAGGTGGTTAGCACCAGTGGAGACCATATCAGCCCACTTCGTGATGTCCACCCAGGTCCAGGATCCCCACCCACACCCCCTAAACATACGACTGGATGAACTTCTTCATCTCTCCCTCAGAGTGATTCATCACTATGGGAGGAGGAATCCTGCCATGAGGAACTGGATTAGAGCAAAGGTGTCATCTAAATCGTATCTGCATGTCATTTTGCCAGGTCACAGGGAAGAAATAACAGACTTCGCACATACTTGTGTATTTTTTCTGAGATAACATCTACGCAAAATCACTGATTTCATCCAACCTCTCCAAATGTAAATAAACCACACTTCCCACTCTCCTGCTGCAGCCTTTTTATGATGCACAGTTCTGGATACTTGAATGAGAACCGCTGCATCTTTGATGCACCATCTTTTGAGTTGAGTACACAAATGAGAGTGTGCGTGCGTGCGTGCGTGCGTGCGTGCGTGCGTGCGCGCGCAATTGAGAGAGAAAGAGAGACAGGGATGTACAAATCTTTGATGTTTGACATTTTCAATCCTTATCATGGGAATTACTATCTAGTCCGTTTTTGATGCTTGAACTTACCAAAAAAAAAAAAAAAAAACCAGCCAGTGGTGGTGAATTTTTTATTCTTATTTTTTCCGTCAGATTCCCTGCCTTACAGTCTCATTGTTCTATCAAACAAGGCAACATTGCACAGGAAAAAATAGATGAATTTAAAAATCCCTTTATTAATTATGTCTTTATTAAGGGATCAAAATATGTGGTTTTAGTGATGCTCAGTGATTGTCATTCAGAAAATGTAAGCGCCATCTCAGCAGTTACACTAAAGTACAAATTTTCACCGCCATTTCCACTATGGCTATTGTGTTGCAAATTCCCAAGATTAAATGTCCTTAAACTAGTTTGAGTGCAAGTAGTTTGTCAAAGTCTCCTTGAACGTCTGTCAACCAAAAGGATCCCCAAAGCGGGAAACATAGGTAAAGCGGCTCAGTTCAGCACCTTTGTAAAGCATACCCGTTATTCACAACCAGTGTAAGATGCTTCTGCAGTGATGTTCTAATGTTTTTGCTTGGGATTATAACACGCTCTCAGAGCCAGGCATTAAGTTTCTCGTTTCTTTCCTCAGACTTGAAGAAGTCATTTGAACAGGAGCCCCTGGGAAAGGAAGTATCTCTGGAGCAGGAAGTGCTGCTGCAGTGTCGCCCTCCGGAGGGTATACCAGCTGCTGAGGTATGTGCGGCGTTATCGCTTAAACCTCCACTCGAGGTGAATACAAAAGTGAGACATGAGATTAGGAGAGAGGACTGCCGGAGCAGAACGAGGGGGTGATTGAAGACAGGGGATGACAGAATGAAGACAACGGAGGATGTAAAAAGATACAAAAATAGAAATCATCAAGTGGAAATAGCTTGAAAGTGCCATAGAAAAGTCAGTTATTACAGATGTGACACTTTCTGAAATTGCCTGGAACTTTGAACGACAGACAGCAGAGCGGAGTGGTGTGATGGGTGCGTGCATTCCTTCACAGTCTGCAGGCAGCGATTGAGGGCTGTGCTGAATAAAAATTGACTGTGGCCTTTTGACAAGTTTTGTAAAACTACTTTTTTTTCTGTTCTTCTAGAGGTATGCCCGAATCAAAGAAACCAGTGTTTTTTTGTTTTTTTTAATTTTTTTTATTTTTTATGAAACACTTAAAACACCAATCCTTCTGGAGAGCATACTTACCTGTACTTAACAGAACTTCACTTTGTGAAATTGTGAAATGTTCATCTGGGAGATCAGTTCTCCAGTTAGGAGACACACATCGGACAAACCACTTGAAAATACCTGTTATAAAATAGCTGAAATAACCATGAATCGATTTCTCAGACTACTGAAGTGGATTTCGTAATTTAAGTCCTTAGTAGTATGAAAAAATTAAGTTCACCAAAATTCTGCTTTAATTACATTGTTGTTGTTTTTTTTTAATTCCTTGCTTGTCGTCCAAAAACTACCATATGTTAATTATAACCAATTCACAATACATTCCATTTTTGCTATGCAAACAAACCTCAACTGAACTGTTGTTTTGTTTACAGAAACCTGAGTGACTGCCTCACATTACACAACTTGTTGCATTGTCACGGGGGTAAAATGAGGGGAACAGCTTGAACCCTGTTTTGACAGACAAGTGATTTAAAGTGCTGCTGCACTGAGGTAACACTCATCCAAAGATCCAAGCTTTAAACTTGGACTTAAGTGTCCCAAGAGAGCCAATTTGAGCACAAGTTACATGCAGAAAACCCAGCGACTGCAGCGATTTAGTCTATATTCCTCCTGTTTTGCATCTACAATGTTCTTCTTCTGGCTGTACTCGGAGTTTACTCTAAATGGACTCCCAAAAACACTCCTGCATTGCTTCATTTTAACACAACTTGAACGTTATGTACAGTATTTGAATGCAAACAATGTAAACAAATTGGATTCAGTGACGCATTCAGGAACCAAAAAGTTGTGTGTAACACTATAATGAGCACAGCTCTGGCTTCTCCGCATAGTTTGAATAAGACATTTATCATGTGTAGTTTGTATTCCCGAACGAATTTTAAGTATATGCATATGAACCTACGTGTGGTTGGCACACACGTACTCACGTTAACCTTTTCGAGACAGTATTGCACGCTTCGAGTGCAATCAGTGAATTAACATTCAAATTACTCATCAGAGGATTCACGTGGTAAACCTGCACTTAACTGCACCTGCACATGTCACTTCCACCCCCTGTGGGTGGTAACTACAGCCAAATAAAAGAAAAAAAGAAAAGCACCATTTACAATTCAGATTATTCTTTACTTTCCTGGTTTCACATGGCACTGTTCCCACCTGTGTGGAAGAAAATACATAATTTTATTTCGCCGGTCGCATGGGGAGAGCAGCGCGGCTCTTGGAGGAGGCTGTGCTACCGGATAAAGAGTCTCCGAATCGGGTTTCACTCCTTAGGGTTTGATAGTCATTTTCAATTGCACCTAAGTACACGGCTCCCCTGAGAACGACGGGGCAGAGAGAGAGACTGAAGGAGAGGTGGTGTGAGAGGAAGGCGGGGAGGAAGGTGGGGCAGAGAGAGTAGGAGAATGACATGGAGGAGCTGTAGGAAATAACAGAGCGAACCTATTCTCTCACTCCTAGAAATCTCCTTTTGAGTGAAATCAAGCAGATAAATTGGTTGAATTTTGACAACGGCTCAACACACCCACATTCACACCCCTGGCTCACGCTTCTTCATCTTGGTGACAAATCTCCACATTAATGACTTCTTACTACTCCCTCCGTAGCTGCATTTTTCATACATTTTCCTTTTTCTCGACACCTGCTTCAAACTTGTGCTTTCATGCACAACGGCGCACTCAACAAATCTCACGAGTACACACGCACGGACACTCAGAGCTATTTTTCTAGTGTGTTCAATTCGCTACTTTTTTCCATTTCTTTCTCTCCTGTCATAATGGGATCTTGGGGCAAATGGATTGGTCCGTCTCCCCTGTCTGCCGGAGCTGATTAGAGGGATTTAGGTTTAAAACCTGCTGATGACCTCAGGTTGTAGTCCTCACTTTTTTTTTTTGTCTCTTCTGATTTTCTATTTCTCTTTGTTCTTATCGTGTCCTTTCACAATCCTCATTTTTCACGTGGCGATCTCTCTCTCTCGCTCTCTCTCTCTCTCGCTCTCTCTCTCTCACACACGTAAGTTTTTTGTTCTCTCCCTTTGATTGACAAGCTCTCGTTTGCTCGGCGTCCCGTGACCTCTCTGAAAGTGTTCTAATATTAGTGCGAGCACTCGCCACTTGGGCCGGTTGACGACTGCTGTGAAGCTGTGGAGGTGATGGGGTCGCTGCCCTGATATATGATCCCCTCATTTTAATACCCAGCTGGCATCACATGGCTGTCAACATGCAGCACCACAGATCTGAAGCAAACAAACACGCTCACGATTTGCATTAATATTAATATGGTCGAGGAAAACAAAACAAAACTGATGCATAAGTAAGTTTTTCCACATATTTCTAAAGATACACGAGCAGATGTAGTCCTCTAAATACGAACACATGTTCGTTGAAGCATGACAGAAAAAAAAAAAATGTTTGTGAATAATCACTTTAACTACTGTACAGCTGCTGGATTTACAAGGTCACTGCCGAACTCGTCCTTGATCGCAGAAAAAAGCACCGACATAATGATGCACTATTAACTTCCTTTTCGCTTTGCTTCTGACAGCACGGCTCTCGTCAACAGTCAGTCTCCTCTGCATGCTTTTCTCCTCCTTCCATCCGGAGCTCTTGAGAGATACAATTTGAGGCATTGTGAAATCCTGGAGACACATCTAAATCTCTTTAGGCTGTGATAGAAAGCCTTTAAAAGCTGATGGAAAGCTATTGGATTCAGCAGTGAGAGTTCAGTAGTTCAACAGGGAAGGCTTTACGAACACGGAGAACTCACAACAGGTGCTGTACAACGTTCCCCTTCAATAAAAAATGCCTCAAGTTTCAATAAATCTCAAAGCCGTTTCGGTTTATTTTCTGTCATTTTGGCGTTGAGACCATTGAAATCAATAGGAAACATATCAAATAAACCTGAAGGGTTAGTAGCTATTTCACATTTATCTGAACTAATGTCAACATTTCAGCCAACGTTGGTGATCAGAATATTTTCTTATCTTTAAACCCTAAAAGAGCTGGAGTGGCCCCAAAGGCCAGGGGATGTTAAGAGTGCTCATCGCTGGCAGAATTGTGTGTGCGTGCGTGCGTGCGTGCGTGCGTGTACGTCTGTCTCTGTGTGTGAGTGATTGCCCCAGCTGCAGTGAAATAAACACATCAGCGTGTGGTGACAAGACTTCCACATGGCTAACACAGACACACACACACACACACACACACACACACACCCACACACACACACACACACACACACACATTCACACACACGCACGCACGGTGAGACAGTAACTGGATATGTTAGCGGAGTCTGGTCAAGTTCCTGTCACATTCTTAACCACTCAATCCACACCCTAAATTAGTGCAACTCAATCGTGTGGGTAACGGCCTCTGATCACCCTCGACGTCATCCGTCTGTCTCTCCAAAAAAAAAATTATCAGAAGAAAAGTCCCAGATTTACCATTTCTTCTGATACATTTTGTTCCATTGGACAGAATACATTTATTTGCATTTCTCAGATCCTATTATTATCCCTGCTGTGTCAGGGGGATTGTCTTCAAACTCTGGTTCTGGATTCAAGCTTGTCCAGAAATTTTGTAAGATACATGTTCACTTGAAATCTTGGGGGCTGACGCTTTATCGCTGATGACAGCGCCGCACAGCCGCCCACCGCTCACCGCCCCGGCAAGTCGCTGGAACATCGGTGTACAGATGTGAGTGTGTGTGTGTGTGCGTCCAGGTAGCAGAGTTAGACACACATACAGCACATTCACTCACATTTAGTCAAGTCAAGTCTTATATAACACATTTAAAAACAACCAAGGTTGACCAAAGTGCTTCACAGTTCAATAGAGAAAAAAAAATAATAATGATAATCTGATTTTGGATGATGTAATATTAATAAATACATGCAAACACACATGGCACCAAACGTGTTTTTTTTTTTTGTTTTTGTTTTTTTTATGCTTTTCCATATAAATCAGTGTGGGAAAAGTCTAGACATGCACTTTACTGTGCGTGTGTGTGTGTGCGTGGGTGCGTGAGACTGAATGATGCTAATCATCATAGACCTTTCTGTCAGAGCTCATCAGTCGTCTGGTGTGGCCAAAATGCTTACAGCCACGTCATTCTCAAACTCTCAGCAGTATACTGTACACAGACACACAGTTCATTCCTGTCCCAGGAGTCGTTAATGTGACATATGATGACATTTACTCTCAGAATCTGTCTGGGGATCATAACTTCAGAGCTTTAAATGGCCGGAGAAGGTGACGGTGTGAATTAAACTGTCTAACAAATAAGACACGGCCTCTTGAAATCCCACCGTCGCTTAATGCATCTCTGTGCCTTAGAATATGTATTTATGAAAATAGATTTATTAGAACTCAACTGATTAGTCGCACAACTATAGCTGCAAGAAAATAATTGGTGATTGGCCAAAAGTTTCACTAGTTTCTTAACAGCTCAGTACTTTTCCATTTCCCATGATAAGCCTTGTCGTGTCATTTAGAATAACCCAGCTTGAATAAATGAACCTATATAAGTGTTGCCAGATTTGATGCCCTGTATTTTAGCTCTCTAGCAGTAGAAAAAAGTAAAGGATCATGTGGCAGTATGGCGACTTTGGCCTTTAGTGTGAACAGATTTGGAGGCTTGTTCACTGTCCGTGGTTTTAGCGTTGCAGCCACTTTGACCAGACGTCACCATATTTTATGTGACGTAGTGACGCATGTCATAACTTATCAGGAGGAAAAACAGATTGGCTGATACGTTGAAATATAAAGTGGAATCAGCATAACCCCACTCCCCTAAAAATAATATTGGTTGGGCTCTAATATTTATGAAATGTGACAAAAACTATTGGCAAGTTTGGAATAAATGTAAAACATGTGCTTAACCAGATGATTGAGTCAGTTCTTGCAATAAAATCTCTAAGGATGAAATTTCATCCAGCGACATAAATTTCTCCAAATCTTATTGACACAGTGAGTGGCATCTGTGTTCATGTCTGGGTAATTAAATCAGAATGGACAACAGAAAAAATAACAAAAATCCATTGACAGAAAATTACTGGGATCGAGTAAAGTATCAGATATTTCCTTCACCTCACAGGCTGCTGTGACCGCTGCACTGGGGGACTTAAAGTCAATTTCATTCTGGCCTTTCAGCAGAGAGGCGTGTGCGTACAACTGTGTATGTGTATGTTTTGTGCACAAAAAACAATTTATGTAATGCTGCTTCCCCAATAGATCCTTACCTTAATCCTCTTTGAGCTCACATAGTAAGCCCCATGGCTCATCTCCCATCACATTTTACCTTGATCCTCAACCTCAGTCTGAAATCATCACCGTAATCCACAGATTAGTCAGCAATCTCTCTTTCTCTCTCTCTCTCTTTTTTTTTTTTTTTTTTTTTTTTTTTTATTCAGACTACCTAGGTGAATTATTGAAATGGTGTTAGGATTATTAAAATGCTGCAGCAATGGTCTGTCCTCATCGAGTAATTTACAAATGGTTGGGATGAGAAAGGGCAGCCTGTCTCTTGTTTTGGTTGTAAATGTTTCGTGGCCAGATGTTGAAAGGGATTATGGTCATCATCTCATAATGTATGGAAACTGACACATGCATGGAAGCGCACATGCACACTCCTTTGAAGCATTAAATGTCCACATTGGGCACATTGACAACGCTGTCAGTCTTTTATGGTCTTTGTACTTTGTAAGACAGTGTCACACACTCATCCTGTCAAAAAAAGGGAAAATACATATACATCCAGTGTAGGGTGTGATTTTAGTTTCCCTGGGAGGCTGCTCATCCGGTGGTAAGCCACGACAGTAAATTCAGGCATTAGTCAAAGCCCACTCCAAAGTCAGCAGACTGTGCAGAACTGAATCAGAAATGGGACTTTTCCTATTGTGAAACATCAGCATGAGTGTGATGTCCCTCACCATTTTTTTTTTCCTTTTCTTTTCTTTTTATAGTCATGAAATTTGTGTATATCTGTTGCTTGCCTTCTCAGTTTGGTTCCATTTTGCACCAATCACTGGTTCTGTCTAGACTGTGGGGTTTAAGCATATTTTATTTGGAGAAAATGTTGCAAACAATTTATTTCTTTTTCACTTCCTTTCTTCATCTCTTCCTCTTCGTGCATGCAGCTGGACATAGTTGTACTTCTTGCAGATTACCGCTGGAACTTTTTATGAAAACACTGAACCAAGATGTTTATCTTGGCTTTTACACCCGGGCGGAAGAGTTTTGCTGTTTCAGCTTTTACCACCACTCCAGACTGCATCAACTCCTCGTCTCTGCCATTTAAGGAAACTATCAATCAAAAGTCAAAGAACCGAGCTTTTCATTACTTAAGTCTTTCTGGATTTTGTTTCTAAGCTGACGACTCAGACTGCTTTATTTTCTCCCCTGCACGGGGAAGACAGGAAGTTAGCAGGCCGGTGATCGTATGTTTAACTTGTCTGTGGTCTGAGGTTTGAGTCCGTTTGAATCCGGGGCTTTGTTCTTCTGTGTGCCCGGCATGTTGAGGGCTGAGTGGGTGCTTGACTCAGAAGTATGAGCAAAGGAGATAATGACGGTGTTTGTGTCCCCCCCCCCCCCCCCCCCCACCCCCACCCCCCCACCCCACCGTATCCCTACCTCCATATGAGGAGAACCTTGTCTTCTCTCCCCTTTCATTACCTGTTCAAAAGCTTTGGCGAAGACATACAGGATCGTCCACCTTTGCAATTAACTCCTTTTAATGTCCTCCTTTCAGGTGACGCGAGGGGGAAGAAAATGAAATGTGATGGTGTTGAAATGCTGACCGAGACCTATGGTTTTAATGTTTTCTTCTTCACTTTTCATATCCTCAAGGAAACCTTTCACGCTTCTTATTTCATCTATTTCCCATTTATGTCACCCCCGTTTGGTATTCTGCCTCAGCTCCTTCACCTGCATCCCTATTTTTTCCTCACAGTCTTCGTTAATGCGTGTCTCTCCCCTGTGATTTTTTTTTTTTTTTTTTTTTTTTCCACTTTGTCTCTCTCAGTCTCTCAGTCTTGCTCATGCCCCTTGTCTTTCTCGGCGTCGTTGGAGACAAAGCCGTGGATTGATGGTGACATGACAGTGTAGAGTGTGCTGCATTGTCAGACAGCTACCCGTGCTGCCCTCGGCAATCCTGACAGTGTTGTCATGGATGAATGAACACCCTGTTTTGACACAGACTGCAACGGTGTCAAGTAGCAAAACTCTGTTCTGTTCTGTCAAGTTTTATAAGTTGTTAGACCTTGTAAGTCTTTTTTTTTGTTGTTTTGTTTCAAAACACTAAAAAACTTTAAAATTGTGCTCGTAAATCTGTGAAGGATTTCCATGCATCTCATTTAGAGTGCATTATTGTAATAATTTGAACATAGAATTCTAATCAAAAAGTAATTTAGCACTTAAAGTAGTTCTCAGTCCTACTGCTGGCAAGAGATGTGAGATAATTTTATATACTTAACTACTGAAGCAATTGGGACAGTAAATTCCTCATTTGGGAGCGAGACTGAAAAAGTTTAATAAGCCAGGCCTTTGAATAATTGCTACCAATTAATTGCCTTTCACTTACATCACCATTCATTCAAGTAGTCTTCAGTGTGTTGCTGAAGGAGGTCGTTGTCAGTGCGAATATTACATTTCTTTTAAATAAATTTGACAGCGATGATAACAGAACAGTATCGCAGAACAGTGACCGCATAATCGCTTCGCCTCAGAGGGAATGTTTAAAAATAAATGTGATCCTATCTGATTGTTAATGTCATTATTGCTCTGATGCAGTTGTCTTTTCTCGCTGTTTAACATGTTCGGCGGTGTGAAATGACATAAAAATGACATTTTGTGGCTGGAATGTATTACTGATGATTCTGCTCACAGCCCATAGTTCAACTGAAGCATTAGCTCATCAAACAGTCTGGCATGAGTGGTTTTAGCTAATTTCAGAGCAATTCTTTCAACAGTATACGGCTGTAGGCTGCTGAAATGTGACCTGGCAGATGCTGAGGTGCAGTACTTGGAGAAAAAATACAATCCTCCCATAGTTCTTATAGAAACTATAAAATAAGAAATGGCATCTGCTGTTTTTATTTGTTGCATTTTTTAATGTGCGGACTCAAATTATATATTGTAGTATAAATAAAAGGTGCCTCCCTAAGGGAGGTGGTCCGGGCATGTCCCGCTGGGAGGAGACCCCGAGGAAGACCCAGGACATGTTGGAGACTATGGCCCAATCCCATTTCTCTTTCTAGCCCTCCCCCTTAGCCCTACCCCTTTGAAACGGAGTGCTAAGGGGTAGGCCCTAAAGTAAACCCCTCCAAATTGGAACACCCCTTCGACAATCGCGTACGTCATCAGTTGTCACCGCTGCTGATGACGTAGGCAGGTGCGACAATTCTTTGCCGAAGAAGAATGTTTGTCTTACATTTTAAAACTTTATTAATTGAGAAAATACTTACATTTATGAACTTCTTTCGTTGCGGACGCCGCCATCTTGCCGATCTTGCAAGACTTTCTGGGAAATCTGCGGCCGGTGGCGAGGGGCGGCGGGGGAGCGCTATCTTTGTCCACCTACACCGCGACTGGCGGACGGGGTTAGTTCACTTCCACATTGGCGGGAGCGCTCCTTTCCCACCCGCGCATTCCAGGCGGGCATTGTTGAAGAAACCAGTTTATTGAAAATAATCGTCTATCTGTTGTGCTTGGAATGCGCCTAGAATGCGCGGGTGTGGAAACGATCGCTCCCGCCAATGCGGAAGTGAACTAACCCCGCCCGCCAGTCGTGGTGTAGACGGACAAAACAAGCGCCCCTCGCCACCGGTCGCCACTGGATCATACCACTTCGTTTGGAGTGTGTCTCGGGAGAATCTCCTTTTGGAGGGGTGAATAGCCCTCCCCCTTGACCCTATCCCTACGTCAAAATGACAATTGGGACACTCCTACCCCTCCACGTGAACGCGCAAAATGGAGGGGTAGGTCCAAGGGGGAGGGCTAAGGGGCGAAATGGGCTTCAGCCTATGTCTCTCGGCTGGCCTGGGAACGCCTTGGGATCCTCCCAGAAGAGCTGGAGGAAGTGTCTGGGGACAGGGAAGTCTGGGCATCCCTGCTGAGACTGCTGCCCCTGCGACCCGGCCCTGGATAAGCGGTAGCGGCATTTCCCTCACTTCTATATGCCAACCAAAAAAAGCAGGCCTGCATTCAGTCAGAATGTTCAAACTTGCATGTATGTAAGGAAGAATGTCTCCTCTGAACTGTTCATCCTCATGCTTTGTTTATTCTTTGCTTATCTTGCTCGTGCTTCTCAGTAATACAAAACCACCAACAAAAAGAAAACACAAACGAGGAGGTCTCTATTAGCTCAGCTGACCATGCTAATAAAGCAAAGCTGATTTTGTTATTTGGTGGTTTTAATAACACTGGAGAGCTGGAGAGTCAATTAAAAAGGATTAGCATGCCCCCAATCAGCTCAGAGCCTCTTCATGCTTTAATGATTATGGAGTGTCATCAGCACTCCTACCCTGTACAGTGAATCAGCTTTGACATGTGCTCACGCTCACGCGCAAGCACGCACATACACACACAAACACACTCGTTCTGTACAACGTGTGTTATGAAAGTACTGATTGTTTACCTTCCTACCTAAGAGTATCGATATAACAACGTGAACTGTGCATAAAAATCCAACAGCATTAGGTTGTAGACAGTAATATCCAGATCGCCTGGATCACAACATGTATTTGCAAAAAAAAAAAAAAAAAGATTAGGAAATATTCAGTGAGCTTGACATTGATAATTTAAAAAAAAAAATACTGCCTCCTTGAAGCTTGTGACCTGAACAAGTTGTATCATTTTACACACCATTTAATATTTCCGTGTTTCCAAGAAATCTTGCATGATTCTAGAGAGTCTTATTTCGCTGCCATGAGCATTGCCACTCATGTTAATCAGGTCAGGTTGTTTTTGAAGATGGCAGAAAATGCTGGAAAAAAACATTCATTTTGGGCTGAGTCAGTCGTCGCAGGTGTGCACTGAAACACTTCACCGTTCTGTCACGGAATCTTGAGATTTGTTTTGCACCGTGTCCCCTCGCTGCTCTCGTTTCAGCCCCCCTATTTCTGACTTGTGTATGTGACTTGTCTCATTCTCCCTCTCGCCTCCTTTTTTTTTTTTTTTTTTGTTTGCACCCGTTGCCTTCCGCCTCTCTTTCCCTCACCCTCGCTCCACCTTCTGCTGTTGCCATTAGTGATGTTAAAGTACTTAGTAAACTGGAGGCTTTACTCAGGAAAGGCAAAATACATCAATGTCCAGAGGAATAAAGAAAGCAGCGGGGACGCAGATACACAGAGCTTCAACACTTTTACCGCACTGACCCATAACCGTGCGCAGGGCTGCTCTATAATTTAACAACCTGTCAGTCATTTCAGCACTGATTCACAGCAACTGGGAGAGTCCGTCAGGCAAGACTCTGTCTTTAAAATACTTGAGGAAACTACATAAAAGCTCATAAGGACAGTTACTGTGACTGCCAAATTCATTACTTCTGTCTTTATTTTTAGGATGTAAGGATAATTTGTCTTTTAGTACATTATCAGCAGTTTTATGTTAAAAGAAATATGAGGGGACTTGATAAATCTTCCTAGAAAAAACATCATAGGGTTAATAAAGTAATTATAAATTATTAAGGGATTGTAAAGGATCTTTTTATCAAAGATGTCAAACTCTGATATCTGAATTGGTGTGTTTATACTAGACAAACTCATTTTAAGTATGTTTGCAGGAGAAGTTCCAGCAGATGCCGCCTCTGACATTTTCCTCTCTCATATAAGTCAAGAACAAAAAGTACAGCATGCTATATTAGAACAGAGGAGAGAACAAGTTTAATCTTTTAATTTCCCAACTTTCAGTTCTTCTATCACGAGTTGAAAGTGTTTCTCTTTTGAACTTCTCCCCGGTGGTGTTTGAGGTGTTGATTCTGATTCCAGCTGTTACTGGGTCAGCATCTGTTTGGGGAAACGCTCCCTTGACATGTCTGAGCTGTTGAGTGGATTTGGATGTTTTTCGTCTTGCTTCTTCCTCTAATGATTTGAGCCCAGGGTATCATTTCAACTTTCCATCCCCTAACACTCTCACCCCAAACTGTCATCTTTGTATTTTCCTCCCATGGCTTCGGCTGCCATCACAGTCCCCACACGCTGCTTCTTTACTCCTTCTTCAGTTTGCTTGCTACTTAATTTCTGCTATATTTTAGTTTTCTGTTTTCCTTTGACTTGTAATTAACAGATGTAGTAATGCATGGCTTGTAATTTCTGCATGTTATTTCTTCTTGTTTTTTTCATTGATGTTTGATCTGGTGTTTAAAAAAAAAAAAAAACAGGACAAGTTTAGCACTGAGCAGAAAATGTCCTTTCTCCCTGAACACTGGCTTCTGTTTGACTCAGATCTCACAACTAAGCTCTCTTCTTAACTCTCATTTCATAACAAACCCCGGGCATCACATTAGGTGTATCTTTACTGATCTTTAATGGAATATATTTAGGGCTCAGAATCAGACTAGCCGTTTATTCTTCACTGATGTAGCAGCTTTTTTTTTTTTGGAGTAAATTAGGAAAGTTACTTCCTCCTCAGGGCAGATAAAGAAAGTGACTTTTGTCTGATGTGTTTTCTTCTATATACTTTACTTGTAGTTTGGTCAAATTATTTGAACTACTGGATTCACATTCAAACTACAGGCAACATATGGCCTAGAATTAACCTCATGTTATTATTGTTGTTGTTTTTTGCGTCTCAGTTCTGCCAGTTGAACCACTATTGTCTTCTTTAAGTAGTCTTTTCGTTGATGGTTTTAATTTTCACCTTCGAAGTTCTTAATTATTTTTTTTTTTTCCAATTTTCCCAGCACTCATCACTTACCTGGCTTTGCACTCAATCTGTCAACCTGTCAGTTGTGCACACCGACAAAATAGCTTCCTCCACCTCTTAGTGAAATAGGTTGAGGAAACTAACAGAAGCTGGGATTCTTGGTGGATTGAATACACACACCTCATGTTCTGACACATGGATTCTTGGGTAAAATAGAACCCTCACAGACTCCCTCTGTCTTTATCTCTCCCCCACATTTTTCACATGACTTCCACTTCCCTGCTCTTGTTTTCCCATGTGTTGGGCCTAATGGATTGCCTCAGTATATCTTCTCCAACTCGTCTCTGGACTCCCCTTTTTCCACATTCAGCACCTCCGACTCTTTCCGCTCCTCCTCATCTTTCTTTCCCTAATTGTTGACACACTATGGAAATTCCAAATCGCTCTGCCTCTCCCTTAGTGTCCCTTACCTACTCATTACCTTTTCATTTTTCCTTTTTATTCCTCTGCACTCTCTTTTCCGCCCTCCATGGGCCCCCGTCTGCTGCTCGCTCTGCCCATTTGTTGACATTGTCAATGCAGCTTAATGGATCACCCACAGGTATCTGCTCTTCACCTCCACTCCCTGTTTCTTCATCCTCCTCTGCCATAATCACCGCTTCCCTAACTCTCCGTCTCTCCCTTCTTCACCGTTGCCGTGGAAATACCTTTTCTTTATCCGACCCCCCCTCTTGAGATTGTTTCTCATCCATCTTTTCTACTCTCTGTCTCTCTCCACTCTTGAATGTTGACATGAGAGGGTGAGTCTAATAGATCACTGTGAAGCATCTGCACCTGTGTTAAATCTCAGAGGTGACTGTGTGTGTGTGTGTGTGTGTGTGTGTGTGTGTGTGTGTGTGTGTGTGTGTGTGTGTGTGTGTGTGTGTGAGTGTGTGTGTGTGTGTGTGTGTGTGCGCACACACTCTAGAGAAGGCAATGCAAGCTTTCTGTTCAGCACATCTGTGACCTCCTTTAGTGCTGAGCAACCTCCTTTTTTTGCCTCTCCTTTTCCATCTCCCCTCTCCTTCATTTCACCTGCTCGTACTTGTTCCCCTTTTGTTACCTCTCTTGTTATATTTGTGAAGCTGCACTGTTCAAAGTGAGTTATAATCTTTGCAGTTATGCTATTTTTCAAAATGTGGTGTCATTGCACGTGTGTGTGCAGGTGAACAAACACAACACAGTATTTAAAGTCATATTCAGAAGCACAGCTCAGTAATGCAGGCTGCATGGATCATGTGCTCATATGTGCACGTCATGCATCATCCACGGAAAGTGTATCAAGGTGCAGTGGTGTGGGAGGTTATAAATAGCCCTCGGCAGGCCTGTCCCAGTCCAACTGGGTGTCCCGTTGTGTCCCAGTTCTGTCTGCGTGGGACACCTTGGAGAGCGCTCTGCTCGTCCTCGGGCTGTACTGTACTTTGGGGAGTTTTTCGTTTCATATATGTACGTATTTCTTGGCGACGTAGTGGCGCAGCTCATTTAAGAACGTACACTAAGTTCTGCTTCTTTTTCTGGATTACCCAAAATTGATAAATTGTTCGCAGAACTGAGGAAAACATTTTAGTTATTTGAATATTTTGGTATCATACAATATCAGATGGATGAACCTTGTAACAGTCACACACAACCAGGTTACACGGAAAATTTTGGAATAGACTGTTAGCCTCATTTATATTTTTTAGCATTGTGAGAGGAAACCAGAGTGAAGAGAATTACTGCAGACGCACAGGGAGAATATACAAATTTTCTAACCTATTTCTATGTGGTAAGACGGATAACCACTACACCAGCAGTGTAGTAAATCATGCAGGTGTAACTCGTCACATATTGGTTTTTAAGCAGCGTCATTTAATAAATGTCCAACTGCTTTGCATCTTTCAGACAATAAAAAGCCTTTTTAAGTGCAATTAACAAAATATTCCATATAAATATTGCAGTCTTACATACAAATGCATAAAAGATTAGCATGGAAAATAAATTATATTACCGTAATGAAATCAAATCTTAAAGGAAGAATACACAGTATTGAATTCAAACAGCATTTATCTGAAACTAATGGATTTTATTTTGAACAGTTTTTATCAAAGGTGAGTTCTTGAACAAAAAGTGTGGGCTGGTCGTTGATGGCGGCCTAGTTATGTCAGTTTGGTTAATTAGGCCATTATGTCACTTCCCTGGATCTAGTTAATTAAGTTGTCAGAGTTTGTGAAATCCCATGTTGGCATGACACATCACACACACTCATGCAGTAAATGCGGACGCACATGTGACCCTTTTATTAACCTGCACAGCCTGCCCCATTGTGTGGGCAGTCCTGGCATATATTGTATTTTGAAGTTGGAGGCTGTCGCAAATTCCCAACAGTAGCAGTGGGCAGCAGGATCGTCCTAATCACCTCCCAAGTGTGGTGGGAATGCAGACAGAAACTCCAGGACATATGGCCAATTAAGCCATGGCACAGATATATTGCGGGTTACCGAAAATCACGCGTCACACAATCAATGTACTTCGGTGGCAAGGTCATTATTAACAACTGTTTCCAACCGCATGGATGCTGACACGGCTTCAGACACAGCCTGGACCATGATCAATGTCTTAGAGCTATATTTGTGCTACTTCTTCTTTTTTTTCTTTTTTTTCTGACACACCATGTCTTGCTTTATAGGTTTTCTTATCTGTTCCTGTCTGGTCATATTTTTAGTTTCTTGTCGTTACCGTCTACTAAGCTATCAGGAACTTGTTCTTACTTTTTAGGTTAATCACTGATTAAAACCGAACCCTTTATTGGTCTTGGTGTGTCTCTTTGTTAGTTGAATGTACACAATGTGTTGTATATGGACTAAAACTTAACAAGCTAGAGTTTAGCTTACTCAGGGGATTGTATTATTCTCTTATATTTTCGGCCAACTACTGCACCCTTAAATAATTTTTGCACAGTGCTGTATAATATGAGCATCTCATGTAAACTATAAAAGCACACTGTAGTTGTTAAGCAGGCACCGTCCTTCATGAGTGTTCAAACATCTATTTGTACCACACTGGAGGTAAAAACTGAAACTGTGATCGAGGAAAAGCAGGGTATAGAGTCCACAGGCTTCATGCGAGTTACATTTATGTGCAGTAATGTCAAAAACTGAAGTGAAGGAGACGAGTGTTGTGACTGTGTGGAGGTAGGAGAAGCACACGCTGTATTTGCTCTCCCCAAACCTCATTCAGGTAGTGTTTCCAAATCAATGGTTGCTATTCTTTCTCTTGCAAATTACAGTATTTAAGCTGTTCTGTTGGGAAATGACACACACACCCCCAACCCAAAACAAGGGTTACTTTATTCTGTGAGGGGGACTATATTGTAAACACAGAAGTACAGAAAGATTAATGTGATTCTGGTGTGAGAGCTGCATTTACAGTAAGAACAAATAGGTCAAAGGTTATGGGGGTGCTGCAGAGCTGGAGTATTTACATATAGACACCTAATTATGAGAGAAGAAGGAAATAAAGGATGCCTTTATATTGAAAGTTAGTGGGTGTACGAAAGCTGTATCATCAGTCTTGAGGAGACTTCCTCAAACCATCCAAAGGCATCTTGAGGCGTATTATTCATCTGAAATAGTCCTGTGACTAAACCACGACCAATACACAACACTATTTAACTTTTCTCACTGCTGACTGGTGGAGGATTCGCCCTGCCCTTCACCCAGGTTCTACCCCAGTGACCTTAACCTGCATTAAGCTTGTGTGGAAGAAGAATGGATAACAAAAAGCCACGGAACCATGCAAAATTGTGTATTCACCCTGGCTGCACTTCATTTAGATCCAAAATCATTATTTGTTATCTTTTTTTTTTTCCCTTGCAGAGGGAAACTGTTTTTTTTTTTGTTTTTTTTAATCTTCTATCTTCAGGAAGAACGCTCTCCTGTAATAGTTTAAAACAACAGTCATTTTGTTCATCTTATCACTACGTTATCACTATGAGTTAATTGTTTTATCTGACACACACACACACACACACACACACACACACACACACACACACACACACACACACACACGCTCTTCACCATATTCAGACGCATTCTTGGATTAAATTTCTATTAGCTTTCCTCGATTGAGTTTGAAGATTGTTGATTAGCCAGTAATGGCCTTTGTTACTACACTAATGAATAGCTTGATTACTATTCTACTTAGCTACACATGAGGACACGGTGTGCGTGTGTGTCTGTGCGTGTGTGTATGCGTATGTGTGTGGCATCTGTTGGTATTATTCACTGATAAACACATACAGACCGTTATAGCCAATTGTCTGAGTTTGTGTCAAGAAAGCTGATGGCAGCAGGGAAGGAAAGATGGACGTCTGTTCTGCCAACACAAGTCTCTCTCTCTCTCTCTCTCTCCCTGTCTGTCTCTCTCGCTCCCTCCATCACCTCTTTGTCTTCCTCTGGTTCCTTCACATCTGGACTCAACCTCTTTTTTTTTTCCCTCCCGTTCCCTTTCTAATGGCCTCTTCCTCTCCTTTCTTGTTTGTTTATCTCAGCGCTCTTGATTTCTGCTGACTGGGCTCATTGGGCTCCCGAGGACCGGCCTGGCGTGTTGTTTCCTGTGTGTACGGCTTTGTTGATATGTCTGCGTGAGCATGTGCGGGTGTTTGATAATGGAAACAAGCATGGCAATTACCATGATGGCTATAGAAGCCAGTCAGTGCCAATAATAATAATAAGAGTGGCACATCTGGCCGTAATGAGTCAGTGTTCACCTCCGCTTGTGCGCCTTCGCTGTTTGTGGGATGAGTGGAAAAGGACACGGCAACAAAAGGACGTGTGTTTGCCTTTCTGAAGACGCTCGTGAACATCTGCATGCAGCAGTGTGAAGGATGACGGCGGTCACTCAGTTTGGATGGGGGGGGGGGGGGGGGGGGGGCAGACAGCTGATTGAAATGTCGGCCGGGCGTTTTGTCAACCTGTGCAACAAGCAATTTGGTTGGTTTGTTCAGCTGTGGCTGAGTCGATGTCATGCAAGTTTGACATAAAAAGAAAATGCTGGCAGGCAAATCTGTGTGACTGACTTCTCTGCAAGTTTGCACAATATTAAAGCTGGAGTGTTGGACATCTACTTGTAGTCGTATAGACATTTATGGCACAGTTAAGACTTCTTATGCATGTAATTCATGCAAATTCACGGAACGCAAACTATAACATCCATCTTTGAGATGAAAGCAGGTTTCAGACTCAACATTCTCATCTTTTTTTGATTGGCCTGTCACCAAGCAGAAGCTAAAATTGAGGAACTTATGTTCGCTTTAATTTCCTGCTTTTGCCTCTCAAACATAAACATACACATCAAACTCCAGGCCCATAGTGGACTGGGGTCAAGTTAATGCTCAAGTGTCAGAGAGAGAAGATGGTTGGTGAATATTTAGTATACTAGAAACACTGTTGTCCTAAGAATATGTTGACAAGAGAGCGCAAAGGATTTCTGCAGAAGCTTAGGCATTGAAGGAGGTTTCATTCATTTAAAAAGTGAAGTATGATTTCTGTTTGTTTCTGTTCAGACATGTCTAAAACATAGAAAATACAGATACATGCAAAAGAAAAAAAACTGTTTAAATTCATATAGAAATACATAGACCTTTTTGCACAAATAGACGTACACACACACACACTTGCATATACAGAATTAGCTGTA